>NC_136816.1:39030809-39223269 GCF_951394365.1 Tetrao urogallus
GCCTGACTTCAGGCATGCTCTCATCACTCAGCAATAGCCAAGACATTGGTGTGCTATTAGAATCATAGAATTATAGAATCCTGAGTTGGAAGGAACTTTTAAAGGCCATCTAGTCTAACTCCTCAGCATTGAACAGGAACATCCACAGCTAGATCCAGTTGCACAGGGCCTGACCCAGCCTTGCCTTGAAAATCTCCAAGGATGGGGTATCACACAGTGCCTTACCACCCTCACTGTAAGAGGCTTTTTCCTTATATTTAACCTAAATCTACCCTCTTTGAATCTACCCTCTATTAATAGCGTGTCAGTTGAAATCAGAACACTGTGTCTCATATTTTCATACGTGACACAGCTGGGACACCTAAAATGCAGTGGGCAGAAAAACTTTAGATGTACCAGATGGAAAACTTGGAGACACAATTAAGGAACGAACAGTATCCAGAAGCTCAGATCGGACCAAGTAACCTCTTAAGAGTTTTGGAATACAAACAAGACTCAGTAGAACACGCATATGAGAGAAACACGGTAGCTTGGCATTCAAATAGGACAGGTAATGTAACAGGCAGCACTGTACTGGCATTACCTACTTCTATTACAGATTCATTGCACTGATCAGAAATGTTACCATCTAATTCTGTTGGCAAGGGCTGCTGTTTCGTAAAATTTAAATGCCTGCTTATTTATCAAGATGGAAAATGAAGACTTTTGAAAGCCTGCCCTAAGATTTTGTGGTGACATTGATGTGTGTTATTATAATAACTCCATCATTATTGTCCACATTTCTTTTTGTTAGCTCAACACTGAAAAATAATAAATAAATAGAACTGTAGAAAAAGCAACTTGCATTTCATTTTTGGAAAGTATTTTGCCAAACCCTTTAAAGGAAAGATACTCCTTCATTAAGGTTTGCAGTTTATTATGCATTACAATAGTCTGTAGAAATATTTACAGTGTTGCTTAACATGACACTTTTAAAACATAAATAGATAAGTGGGTTAACATCCAGATGCAAATTTGAGATTTGCAACTCAGGTCTGTTTCTAATAAATTTTGTTATATTCCATCCATATGTGCTTTGAACATTTTCTTCTTGGCAGTATGAGTCAGTAACCATGTGGAATGAAAAAAGTGACTTATGGAAAATTCATTGCATAAGTTTAGTTTTAATTTTCTTTTGGTATCAGTGCACTGTGAAATCTTGCTTTCAGCTTTGCCTACAAGGCTGCAGTCTCAGAGAAAAAAAATAGTTTTGTTTTCTGCCTGCCATATAGAAGATATTCTTTGTGATGCCAGAAGGGACAGTAAGAATACAGATGCTTTGGGTCTCTTAATTTATTATTATTATTATTATTATTATTATTATTATTATTATTATTATTATTATGCCACCGTCTTTGCATTTTGTTGTTAAGAAGAGCAGTGAGGCAAGTTTTCTAATTTCTGCAATTGCTAGCTTGCTTGCTACATTTTCAGCACTGATACATCAGTCAAAATCATGTGTGCATTCATTAAGA
This sequence comes from Tetrao urogallus, assembly GCF_951394365.1. NCBI lineage: Eukaryota > Metazoa > Chordata > Aves > Galliformes > Phasianidae > Tetrao > Tetrao urogallus. Next base: position 39,032,324 of record NC_136816.1, read on the forward strand.
GGAGGAAATTGCTTAATTCTGCCAGACACTTTGTGCACTGAAATTGTCAAGGCATTTTGTAGCCATTATTTCTTCACAATGAACCAGCATTAGTCTTCCTTCATAAAATGTATATCCCAGCTGAGGTTTTGAAGTTGTCAAGTGATCAAGTATCGCATGATATGATATTAATGCTACTTTGTTGTTTTACAGAAGACTAATATATTGGCACAAAATTGTAACCATATTGTCTTTATTTTTTATCTTGTACAAAAAGAGGTGTTTTTTACTCGTCAGCTTGGATGCCTCATTTATGCATTATGTCCGGAAGCTGACGATTTGAAGTCACTAAACAAATGATTGGCTACTATAAATCTTATTCTGAGGGTGTACCTGTACAGAAGACAGATGTGTCATTTTAAAAAGATATGCTGGAAGAATTGAGGTGAGTAAGTACTATCTCACAGTGAACAATTATTGCAAGAATACACGGGTGACTGTACATTTTATATTACAAGTGCCAATATGAAGATGAGTATTTGACACACTAAAAACAGTAAACAAAGCATTCTGGAGTGAGTGTGCTGCAGGACATCTGTTTTGCTTTAATGGGACTTTCTGTTAATCAACTTTACGTAAGCAAAAATTTGTTAACCATCAGAATGCGTAGTTTGGTCATAGATCTTCAGAAGAAGACCATGTTGATGGAACAGCAAAAATCTAATCAGCATGTGGGGGGATGGGGATGGAAGAAAAGCACACAAATGCCAAACATTATCCTTGTCACATAAGTCCAATATGTCACTTTTAGCCTTGGGTGTTGGCCAAACATCTCTAAAGACTGAACTAGAAATTACAAGCAGAGTACTATGAAAATGAGGCAGTGAGACAGAGTATGAAGTTCAGAAACCCTCAGTCCAGACTGAGCTCTAGAGCACCTATCAATCTTCAAAAATTAGATCAAGGTTACAATAATTTCTTTTTAATACAGTTGTATCTTAAAAGTCACCATTTACCTCCCACTCTTCATATTTTTCTTTAATGTCTTTTCAATAATATATTTGAACTGGATTATGGACACCTAGAACAGAGAATATGAACAAATAAATGATCTATTAATAATTTTAAAATAGTCCTAAACATCTTGGGTAAGAGCAACAGTAACTATTCCTTAGTTTCAAGTCAAGGCAAACACTATCTATCTATTACACATTTTCAAATATTCAAAATGTCATGTTATAGTGTGGTTTTAAAAGAGAAGGCAACTGGATATTAAAAATGTTAGAGTGCAGTTTATTTTACAGGTTGTGAATTCTTTTTTTTTTTTTTTTTTCTTTTAATGAATACTTTGTAATGGTTTTGTTTGATAAATCCAATCAGTTTGATTTTATTTGGCAATTACCTTGCTGACCGTTCCTGGCTTTTCCTGATGTTGTACAATACCACATGCAATGTTTACGCAAGAAATGAGGTACAAAAATATTTTCCACATTACACGCAAATGTTAAAACGATCTGAGACACTACTTAGACTCCTCATTTTTAATTCATTTTAATCAGTACAATGTTTTTCATTTTCTAACTTGTCAGTATCTACCACTCTTAGCTAAAAAAAGTCATATGCTGTCTGTGAGTCTGAGAGTTTGACAATATCTCTGACAAGAGTCAGAGATTTCTATATCTGTATAGTTTATAAACTATTCAGAAACTAAGTAGAACCTACCAGTACCCAATTTGCCTGGTGCAGAGCCAATCATGTCTTTTTTTTTTAAAATCTGGAGTCAATCTTTCCTTATCGCCACTGGGAACACTATCAAAAGCACTCATCATTCTCCAGAGTATCCTTAGAGGGAATTTTACCATGTGAGTACAAAAATAATATTGAAAAAATAAATCAGGTATTACTAAATTCTTAAATACTTCAGAGAAAATATTAGAATGAACTGGGGGTTTTTAGCTTGAAAATCTATATTTGCAGAATTCCAAAATCAAGATAGACCATGATGAATTTGAATTATGTTTGTTGCTCAGTGTCTTTCATAATAAATATGCAGATAAGTAGTAGGAAACAGACACAATCTTACTTTGAACAGAAATCTGGAATCTTTAACATTCCTAGAAGTATGCTTTTTCTGTGGATTCACGGAATGGCTGAGTTTGGCAAGGACATGTGGAAGTCATCTGGCCCATCCCAGTCAATCAGGGATACAGAGGGCATGTTGCCTAGGACTGTGTCCAGTGGCTTTTGAAATGAAATAAACTGTTTCTGAAAGTGAAGACATTTTCACGCTAACTACTAGCACTTAATGCATGCTTTCCTCCTACACAGTTCAAACCACCTACTTGATGACATAAGGCTGATCTAAGACCAGATATACACAGCCCAGCTTGCTTTGAGAGTAAACATCTACATGAATTGCCATGAAAAAATGAAAGAGATTTTGTTTTTAAAAATCATCTCTTTCTGAAAGTCAAATACCTTTTTGAAGACTACAATGAAGCTTACAATTTCTACACACTTTTATAGTTCTGGCTGCTGGCCGCTATGTCAAACATTGAATTCACATGCAAGGTAGAAAACAGGGTTTTGGTGTGGCTTTTGTTACCTTCAGTTCATTGCAAACATTTTTCTGCTTATCATGGCTCTTGAGGACACTAAATAGAATTTTTAAAAGAAATTAAATATATTTAAGTAAAAATATTTAAATATTTAAATATTTATTTAAATAAATTGAAAAAATTAAATATTTAAATTAAATAAATATATTTAATTTATGCCCTGAAGGATTTTGATTTTAAGCCATGAATCAATTTTTAAAACTCAGAATTTTCAAGAAATATGATCTTTCCCTATTTTGAATACTTTTTTACTCTCATGATTCAGCTTTCTAAGCTGTTGCTGTTAATGAGGCCTACAATTGCAAAATTTTTTAAATTTAAAGCAGACGTTTCTCTCTCAGTCATTGAAAACAATCAATAAAAATGTTGCTTACTAGTGAAAACTCTGTAAAGGATCTGCTGCCCTAATGGAAAAACATGGATTAAGCCAAAGAACTGGAGATCCATATATCAGCTCTAAAAATGAGCTATTCAGTTTCTAAGTTCAAAATGATAACTTATATAATTGATTATGAAAATTATTCAAGTTATGTGAGACATGAAACGGATTTATAGAAGTGTATTAGCTCTATCAGTACAAAAGAAAGAAGAACCATAGTGTTCACAGACTTAAGTGCCTTCAGTTATTGAAACAGTCACAGTACAATGTGATTGTGATGACTGTAGTAAATCCACAGAGGCAAAGGACTGGTCCTGATCATCTAATATCTACATTAAACATATCAGAATATTTTTGCTTCTGACTAGTAGTGTTCTGATCCTGTGAGCTAAATTATTGTTTTGGAAACAGATGTGTTTCAAGAGTTCTACAGGCTGGGGGGACTGTGGCTTGGGGAAAGCTACATAGCACAGAAAGATCTGGGGATATTGTCTGACACCTCCTCAACATGATCTAGCAGTGTGCTCAGGTGGCTAAGGGCAATGGCATCCTGGGTTGCATCAGAAATAGTGTGTAGTCAGCAGAACTAGGGTGGTGATTGTCTCCTAGTACTTGGCACTGGTGAGGCTACACCAGTGTTCAGTTCAGTATTCAAATACTGTGTTCAGTTTTGGGCTCCTTACTAAAAGAAAGACACTGAAGTGCATGTCTAAAGAAGGGCAACCAAACTGATGAAGGGTCTGGAGCAGCAGTCTGATGAGAAGCAGTTGAGGGAACTGGGATTGTTTAGTCTGGAGCAGGAAAGGCTCAGGGGAGACTTTATCACTCTCTACAACTGCCCAAAAAGATTGTGTGTCAAGCTGTGCATCAGCTTCTTCTTCCAGGTAACTAGCAATAGGACAGGTGGTAATAAACTTGTCTTGGTGCTAGGGGAAATTTATGTTGGATATTAGGAAAAAGATTGTTCTAAAAAAGAGTTGTTAGCCTTTGGAACAGGCTTTCCAGGGAAGTGGTGGAGTCACCATTCCTGGAATTGTTCAGTAAACATGTAGATGTGACACAAAGACAAGCATGTTTAGTGAGAGTGGTTATGATGGGGTAACTATTGGATTTGATAATTTTAAAGGTCTTTTCCAACCTTAAGAGTGATATGATTCTATAATTCTTCCAGTTCAGCTTTATTAAAAGTCTAAAAAACAACGTGTGAGCTGCAAAATGTCAGCTGAGGACTTTTGAAAATCTCACATCAAAAATCTATTTTGCACCAAATAAATATTAATAAAACTTGCCATCTATGTTTCCTTTGGAAATTTTCTATAACAATTTTATTATCTTCCTTAGAGCTTTAAGTATTCATTTTACACCTTGGGTCTTCAGATATGAGATGTTACAAGAATGCTGAAATGTAAATTATTATAATTATTAAAGCCACTCTGAAGACAGACATTAAAAATATTCATAAGAATCAGTTGTGATTGCATTTAAAATTTGGTTAAAGCCAATTTAAATCCACTGTGAATATACATGAGAAGACATTTTTTTTCAGTGGAGAGCGGGTTGGATGATGAGCGGGGCAGACTGCATACAGGTGCTGAATGCAGGTGCTGAAACTGGGTTCAGGGGTACTGGAACCAGGTGATCTTCAAGGAGGCCCCTTCCAATCCAGGCCATTCCATGATTCTATGATTATTTAATCTAACCTGAACACCAAGACCAAGTTCTTAAAAAAATATTTCTGTTGTGGAAAATTCTGCCAATTTCATCACATTTTTTGTGCTGGAAGTGAAAATGATTACTTAAACTGAATACTGAATCTTAGAGGAGCCTAAATTTCTAATATAGCAGACAAATGGTTCAGTATGCTAAAATACAAAGAAAAACTAGGTAAATAAAAGCAACAGCATGAGTGGAAAGACAAAGGAAAAAAGCAACATCCTAAGAAACTTGGTGCTGTGTGACCTGGGATAAAAAAAAAAAAAATGTCATAAGTTATTACAGTTTTTTTCTAATTCCATTTGTACAATGAAGACAGTTCTTTAAGTAAGAGCAATGGGGTTGGCTTTTGCTTCATGGTTGTAACCCATCATGTATTTATGCTACAGCCTTTTGTTTCCTCCATGAATCCAATACACACATATGAGTAGATCTGTGATCTGTCAAATGGCATTACACTGCATGAGTCAAATATCTGCAATTATTCCTTAGCCCTTTTCCGTACATAGTGAAGTTCATGTAGACTCACTATCAGCAGCTTGTACATCAACAGTGAAAAGATGCTTGGCCATCTCAGTTGAGTGCCTTTTTTCTACATGTTGAATAACATAATTCAGTATAATTGAACACTCTGTGGATACTAGATTGCTCAGAGAACTGAGGGCAAGCAAAATGCAGCAAGAATGAGCCTGCTTTTATAAACCAATTTTTACACAGGCAGAAAGTGATAGGACAAAGGAGAATGCTTTTAAACTAAAAGAGGAGAGATTTAGGCGAGAGATAAAGAAGAAATTCTTTTCTTAGAAGGTGGTGAGATGCTGGAGCATATTGCCCAGAGAAGCTATAGAATCTCCATACCTGGAGGTGTTCAAGGCCAGATTAGATGAGGCCCTGGGCAGCCTAATCTAGTGGGTTGCAACTCTGTCCAGGGCAGGGTTTCAAAATTAGATGGTTTTTAAGGTTCCTTCCAACACAAGCCATTCTATGATTCCATTGTAGCCAAAATCTAAATGAAAATCAACCAAATTATGGGTTTTTTGCTAGTCAGGCTTGTGGATAGACACAGTTTCACACAAATTAGAAGAAATATGATTGCCAATTCAATCAGTGAAACAAAAAAATATGTACATAGACAAACATTTTATAAACAGACACACTCAAGCACAGACACACACAATTTTATCTAGCTACTTATTTACTTAAGTATTTGAACACATATGTTAGAATTAAACAGTTTGGCTATAATACATTCACAGTTGGAAAATCTACAAAATTCCAATGACATTAATAATAAATAAATAAATAAATAAATAAATAAATAAAATAGAAGAGACATTCTCGTGAATGTCTCTTCTATATTTCCATGGCTTCTCATTGCTGACAAAAGTTATCCTGTATTTTCACAGTTTTTCTCTTCTTTTTACATTCTTTCTTCAGATTCCTTCTTCTCCTCTTCTTTCCAGTTATAATGCCTCTTGCTGACTAACATTTTCCCATGTGGTTAAAATAGGACTGGTGTCAAGCTGTCAACTTTTTTTTCCTCATACAAGACAAGGTGTACAGTTCCATGTGGTAGGATGCTTCACTTCGAACTTCCACTTTGGCGCACTGCTGGTTTGGCTGGTACTAGGAGGATAGCCTTTTCTCCTTTCAACACATAAAGGGAAAAAAAGCAGTGTGTGAATATGCTTTTGCACTACTGTGGCTTTGTAGGTATATAAATAGAGGTTGAAATGATGAGAAACATCTACAGTTTCAGTCTTCATGTGTTTGCCTGTCTTTGTAGATGCACACTGCATAGTCCAGAAGCTGACTATAAAAGATTGTTTTCTCCTTATGCTTTACTGTGCTGCATAAGCACTTTTCAATGAAACTGTATCTTCAATTCTCTGCAGCTTCAAGCTGGACTACTCACTTCTAGGGAGTGTGTATTCTGTTTTTTCCATGTGATGCTCATTTACAAACTGCTCCATCTTCAATTTTAAGACTATACAAGGAGCTGATTGACTTAGATGACAGTAAGGTGAGTCTTCTACATCTGCTCCTTGAGTTGAAACACTAGTACATATGCAGCAAAGAAGATGACTTGCAACCATCTTTCCTAGTGAAGCATATTTCAAAGATGGTTAAAGAACAAATGAGAGATTTAAAATTAGCAGCAATGTATAATAACGAGTGGCTCTCTACCCACATTTCTGCCATAAAATTAATTGATTTTGGTAGTTATAATAACACTTTGCAACAACAGCACTTTCACTGCCATTTTAGGTGGAGTATAAAAACACATTCTCTCTCTCTCACACACAAAATAGGATTACTGATGGAGGCACATATTCATGCACACGTCTGTGTGCATGCATATGTGTGTATATGCATGGATAAACATACAATAATACAAGTATAGAAATTCCTAAAACTCTACTGGCAGAGCTGAAGTACAATCCATGATAGATGTAAGATCAATATCCAAAAATGTACCAAGGTACACTCTGTTCCTTACAACCTACAGCTTTTGCTCCCACCTGTTACCTCAGCTCAGTTGTTAACTTCATTGTACTGAATGTGTGCAAGTATTGTAGACAGGCAAGTATAGAAGGAATATTCTCCTGTCTCCCTTGGACTGATTAAAACAGGTATGTGAACACTGAGAACAAAACAGTAAATGAAATGACTGTACACACAAAACAAAAGCACAAAATGAATGTAGTTGCAGCTGTGTTTGCGATTCTGGTATTCACAGAAGTTCTAACACGATAGATCACAGAAATCAAGGAACTAATCATTAAGCAATTCTTTATGAAGTGAAAATATAATTTAAAAGTATTTATTAATTACTATTAAATCAGAGAACAGCACAGGCAGTATAGGAAGATAAATGGTGGAAAATTAATATAGAACAATAGAGTAGAGATAAAGGTTAATATACACATGACTCAATTACATGGGTTCAATGTTTCACTTACTTGCTCCTTGTTTTGACATCCATATCTTTCAATCTAAGCACGGTTAATATTTTAGAAAATTCTAGTTGAGACAATCAAAGAACAGTCTAGTGAATGTGCAAACTAACACTTTAAGTATATGCATCCCTCTCACTAAAATCATAAATATCTTTTCCTCGCTGAGGCCCTGTGTCTGCCTAACTAAAAAAAAACATAAAAGTCATGTGCTTTTTTATTGTTCATACTATACAGAATGGTCATAGAAGTTGAATGAGGAAACTAATATTATATTACAAAATTTTTCTTTTAAAAATAAGATGAATAACATCTTCATTTAAAACTGTCAAAACTAGCAGACAAGGGTGCAATTATGACAGAGAGAATGTAGCAGTGAATTTACCATCCACACACTGAAAAAAAGGAGGTATGGTATACATCAGTCTATGTATCTGCTTTGTAGGATTTTTCTAATCAACTTTTTTTTTCAGTCCTTATGGAAAGTTAAGTCCTGAAAATTCTAAATAATTAACCTGTAAATAAAGTACTTCACTTTTAAGGATCTTTATTTTACGTACAAATAAAAACTTTGCTCTTCTTTCTTTGAATGCAGTTCGTACACCTTTCCAAAATGAAAAATGACTTTGAACACAACTCAAAACTTTTATAACAGTATGCAAATTAAATATTTAGACTGTTTATGAATATCTTAAAAATACATTTTTGAAGGAATGTTTTTCCAATGAAAGAATTATAAGTAATTTCATTTTAAAAAGATTTTATTAAGAAGGAATCCTGGTGAGCTTGAATATATGCATTTCACTTCATGTATAGTGCATTTACAGTTTTCAGTGATTTCAGGTTTGCTTACAGAAACTATTTTCTTCTGAAGTATTATTTTTCTCCCTTTCAACAAGTTTTGAAATGGTATTATCGATTTAGTATTTTCTGAGTGAAAAAAATGTGTAAAACGAAAATATTATTCACGACATCTAGTTTTTCTCTAGATTTTCAAGTTTTTGACACTGGATTCCAGAATAAGGGAAAAACTCAAGAACAGGAAGGACCAAAAATAATTTTAGCTTTGAAGAGTTTTGAGGATTTTGAGTCAGGCTCATCTTTGATTTTTTTTATAAGAAATGTATCCATTCCTGATTTTGCAAAACATACTCACTTGTCAAAGTGCATTCTTTAATCTGCATTTATAAGTAATGATCTTGTTTAATTATACAGAGCAGGAGTTGTACATTACCATACTGAATATGTCATTAGAATAGTTTTTATCGTAAGTACTTTTTTTAAATGGCATTTGGTTACTTAAGTGTAAAAAATGAGAATACAAATATAACACAATCCTTTTTTTTCTACCTTATCATGATGACTGCTAAATTAATATAAATAATTAATTTATACAGACAGTTATACATAACTAGCATATAAACAATGCAGTCACTGATGCTTAATTGAAAAGGAGAGATACAAACAGTTCTTTGATCTCTGCCAAAGGGAAGACTCAGGAAAACTGACCCACTTCCTATGACAGAAAGAAATCAACCAAGCAGCCAATCAGAAAGAAGAGAGGGACCACAAGGAAATCAATTAAAAAACAAACAAACAAACAAACAAACAAGGGAACAAAATTATTCTGGAGCCTGTAAAATTGCTTTGGCAAGGGATCTGAATATGAGTGCAGAAAGAAGAAAAGAGCAAAAGAAATTAGTATCTTGTGAAAGATACGAAAAATAAAAAACCGAGAGTTGAAGGACTCCTATGAAAGTAATTCGTTACTATTATTTATTTATTTTTCTAGATTTTGTATTACTTGCTCTTTGTAAATATTAGCATAGCAAATATAGTAAGAAATTAATCATAGCTAGGTCAATAAGTATATAAATTTGAAAGATTAGCTTAGGTACAGACCTGAATATTTTTTACTGAGATTAAGTCCTAATATGCTAATTGTTGTTTTTAGGCACTCCAGGAAGTTTAAAATTCTAGCTTAAGGAAGATTAATTCAGCCCCTAACTAACAGGGTAAAGTTTTCTTAGTGTCTCTGAACATCATAGTCCAGCAAAGATGAGAACAAAAGTAGGTTCAATTTCAAAACCACAATATGAGGAGTGATTTCTATTTAAAAATATCTTCTTAAACTGAGAGATTATTACATAAATCCTCACTACGCCAATGTCTTGTACTTGGAAGACTAGAGCCACATAAACTTCCTTCACACAGATTCAGTAAGACAACATGCTACAGGAGAAAAAAATCTGATTTGGTATCAATCTTCAGCTTCCATGCTTTTAGCTTCAGGTATTTAGACATGTTGAACTGAGGTGCCCTGCAGAAGTTAAATGAAAAGACAAATGTGGATAGGTTGTTCAGCACTGCAGGTGAAAGGCTACACTTTAATTTGGCAAAATATGTTTAAATTAGGCCTTGTAATAGGTAGGTTCCCCATTATTTTGCGCCATTAACTTGGTTTTAGAGAATACTTTAAAACGCTTTCACTTGTTAAATCTTTCACAGCCAGCTGATTGTCTCCCTAACAGAAAATGAGAAGAAAAATGTCAAGAAGAGCAAGGATTATCTTAACCTTCTACTGCACTGATCAGAACTCTGCTCGAAGTCAATGATTGCAAAACTTGTTCAGAATAACCTGATGATTCAGTATCCCAGAATGCTAATCTTCAAAATCATTGCAGCAAGAGATAAGAGGTTTAAAGGCACATTCAGTTGTAATGAGATCCATCATTAAAGGCAGATCACAGTCCGTTGACATGAGATGTCTAACTTGTAATTACTTTTACTTTAATATTTTCATTAGCACAAAAATCATTATTCTGTCTTTATATTTTGCCTATTATTTTCATTTTATTCTAATAACAAACTTGTTAATAAAGCTCTCCGTCTTCTGCAGATTCTTGTGTTGCAGCCTTAATTTATACAGACACTGATTTTTTTTTTTTAATGAGAAAAGAAACCTGCCTGCATACCCTCTTCGTATTATTCACCAGACTTTTTTTCTTTCTAATGTTCAGAAAAATTGTCTCATTCTGAAACCTGCCTTTCTCTGTTTTCTTAAAGAGTAGATCTCAGAATTATTCTCTACATCTTCTTAATGTATTAACTGCAGTTTGCTAGCGGATCATTCTCCCTTTCTGAAGAATAGACATTTAAGAGAAATACAGTGCACTTACTTCTGCTGATTTATTTCATTTTATTTTATTTTTGTAATTATTTTTCTCTTATTTTTCTTAAATGAAGATTAACTGAACAGTTCTTCAGGTGAATTTGTGATGGCTGGCTTTACATGGTACTTTTTTTCACTCATAGAACATTACTGAACTTCATCTTCGGCCAGAAAAACTGTCATTTCTTTTGAAGTTGGGGAATGGCAAAGGATACTCTACCTGATTAATTATTATTTAGTATATACTGAAAGCTAATAAATGGAGCAATAATATTGCCAAATTATGCCTGCATCACATTTAGTTGGTTTTCAGTAATGAGATGCAGACTGGAAATACACCTATTTCCATTAATCCCTTCTTTTATACACAAAGGACTAATTCTAATTTCAGCCACATAGTATTTTATTTTTACCATTGAAACTGGAAGACAAGCTGGAAATATTTATGAATCTTAATTAACAGTTTAAACATATTTTACAGAAACTGATCTGTTCTGTAATTGCTACATTCCCATTTTCTTGTTTTGCTATGTGTCCCTCTCTCTTGCTCCCATATATAATTGTTTATATAAATATAAGCTTATTTTTCCTTTAAGAAATATTATGATTTAAAATGCATCAAAAACAGGACAGAGGTAGGATTCTAAGAAATTAAAGGTAAGTTAAGGGTAAGATTCTCAAAATAGCTAAGGTAATCAAAACAGACTTCATGACTAGGAATAAAATCATAATGTAATGTTGTCCCCCAACTACTGAAATTTGCCATTTACATGTATGGAAGTTGATGCAGTAACAAACTACAGCTTTTAATTCCAGTGTGTTTTAAGACCAAACAAAAAAAAAACAAAAACCAAAAGTCAGAGTGTTACACTGCAGTCTAAATTTATGAATACTACATAACAGTGCAAAAAAATGTCTGCAATTGCAATTACCTTTGCTCTCAGTTTCTTACTTTCTCACACAGCCTCCCTGGGAGGCTTTAAAGCAAGATAGCTAATAAAATAGATGACTAGATGCTATAACATAGATGTCATATGACAGGTCTGAAAGCATCAGGAGCAAATTGACTACTGGGCTACATAATTCTTCTGATATTCAACGAATGAGACAATTTGTCCTGACTTACCCTTGACAGAATCTAAGGCATGAAAATATAAACAAATTATACAAAATCAGAAGTAATCATTTTTGGGCGGTGAGAAGGGATTAGTATTAAGGATTTTTAGTTACATATTGTCTGCCTTTTCCAGTCTGAATTATAGATGCAAGGCTATAGATGCAAGAAGCTTTCATAGTGCTTCCTGAATTTTGTCTGTCTCAGCTAAGTATGACAGAGGCAAATTAGGGAAAGAGAGGAGAGAAAGGTGGGGGAGGAAAGACTGCAGGAGAAGTAACCACTTGAAGGTAAGTACCAAATATTCATAACACAAAACGTAGACTGTTGTAGTAATGTCATAATTATCAGCTGGCAACTTGCCATGCAACGTGCAAAAATAACCATGTGCCATCTGGTAATCTCTTCTTTTTTTTTTTTTTTCTTTTTTTATTTTTTCCCAGGCAAAATGGAAATTAAGGGCTACAACTAAACTGTGATTTGTTACCTTGAAACAGTAGTAGAACAAGCATGTAGGACTTGTTGGTATGTTTGTTTCCCAGTCGTGTATATTGACGTTAACATAACAGTGCAAATAGTAATTCTAATGTTCCAGAGAGTGTTTCACTTAGATATTTCAGGTAAATTATGAAAGGAATGCAATGCCCCTAAGACTGTGAATACTACATACATATGTCTATAAGCCTGGCTGCCTTTCTATGGATTCCAGTTTTAACTCCCTTCTTTTTTATTTTGGATTTACTAGTACAGTGACATTTTCAGTGAGGACCTGGAATATCAGATCTTAATAGGAAAATTGCAAGTTTGAAAATGGAGTTCATTTTGCTTTTAAACATACTAATTTGCAGATGATGCTGTATGAAAAGATCCTTATATCATTTACGTTTATGACATCACTTCATATGTTTTTTACTACACCTTAGAATTAATATATTTCATAATTTTAATACAGTACATGGTTTCTCCATATTTTGCCTGCATGTGCACATTTTCCTAGGCATGAGATGATTTGTTTATTTATTACTTCTATATATTCTTATACGAAGACAGGCTGAAGGAGTGGAGCTTATTCAAACAAAAAGAGAAGGCTATGGGGAGAGCTCAGTGTGGCCTTCTGTAATATTTAAAAGGGAGTTTATAAACGTGAGAGACACCAGCTTTTTACACAGATAGATAGTAATAGGACAAGGGAGAATTATTTTAAGGAAAAGTGAAGGAAGAGAGATTTAATTAGATGTCAGAGGAAAGTTTTTTACAGAGAGTTTTTTTACAGAGAGTGGTGAGGTGCTGGAACAACCTGCCCAGAGAGATTGCAGATGCCCCGTTCCTGAAAGTATTCAAGGCTGGGGTGGATGGGGCTTTGGGCAATCTGATCTAGTGGATCAGATTTAGTGGATCTTGATTTAGTGGATGGCAGCCCTGCCTTTGGCAGGGGAGTTAGAATCTGATGATTCTTGAAGCCCCTTCCAATCCAAGCCATTCTATTATTCTATGATTCTATGATACTCTTTAATTGATTTATATATTAGTCTTTCATTTGCATTCAGGTGAAAAGAACATGAAGACAGGAATGAATAATAAAAAATGGTGGCTCAGTCTTTCAATTACTAGCAATATTTTAACTTTCTCATTAACCAAAAATTACTTGTAGAAACTATCTGAAAAACTGAATATAGCTGTACTACAGTATTTCATCTAATGCACATTTTCAAGGACAGAAACTTTCAGAATTTATTCAGGACAAATTTACTCTAAATAGCTAGCTGCTAAATCCTCACATCCTTACTGCGTTGGCTTCTTGATCACTCTGTTTTCAAGTGTTGTTTACATAATTCTTTCCCAAGCGTTTACTATTGCAGTCCTGAGGGTATTTTCCTAGTTAATATTTCCCAAGTATTTCTTTGGTAAAGGTATTGTGCATTGCTCAGTGAGCCTTATGCATATTACTGCTGCTGCCAAAATGATGGAGCGCACAGAGTATGACTTTAACTAGACTTACCTGATAGGTGAAGCCAATTAAAGTTCTTTTTTGTTCAGTTCAGTCTGTAACATCCAATAGTGGCTCCATCCACTATTTAGAACACAGCCTATGATATATCATAGGCTATAGTCAACCTGTGAAATCCCAAATGTATGGATTCAAATGAATGTTGCAAATTCTGTTCTCCTTGTTGCAGCTCAGCCCTTGAAGGACCTTTTACTAACACGTGTTTTAGAGAGCTGTTTCCATGTTTGTACTTCATTATTTAATGCACACAAAGTGTGTCAGCATCTCTTACACCAAAATTGTTTTGGAATCTAAGATGAGGTTGAATACAAGAGGTCTTAGAATATTGTTTTCTACTTGTTCCCTGTTCTTTCCCTACAGCTGTGCCTTCACAATTGTTTAAAGAAGTGCTGGTATAAATCTCATGGTTTCTCCCCTGTTCCTTCAGGATCCAGCAACTGCAGAATTTGTTAGTTGGAGTAAAGCTTCTGAATTGATAGCCTATACTCTTATGATATTAGACAATGAAAAATCTCAATAGACCTGCAATTACTACAGCTCATAAGAAATGTACTGCCTGTGGGATCTTTTTTTTTTTTTTAACTGAAAGGGTTTGGCTGTGGCTTCTGCTGCATTGAGTTGAAGATAACTTTTCTCTCATGTGAAAGAAACTCCTAGAATATTGCAAAGGATAAGATTTTTCCACAGTTACAAAAATCTATTTTTTTTAAATGAGAAGTCTCATATTCAGATCTTGATAGGAGGATATCACATGAAACAATTAAAGATATTTTCTGTGAAATGATATGTAGCACTTTGAAGCTTAGGAAGCTTTCATTAGCAGGCTTCTTGAGTGTTTCCTTGTCTAGAGGTAATTTTTCCTTTATTTTACTTGGAAAAGTCTACTTACAAAGTTTCTTTTTCAGACAATGAGATTATTTTGTGACTAGACCCTCAAAAATTGCCACTGTATAGAATACAAACATACTGTTAACATAATATTTTTTGGGTGAAATAACTTTAAGGAAGTGATAAAATAGCTTTTCATTCTAAAAAAAATATTTATTTTATTTTAAGTCTCAAGAGCCAAATATTTTAACATTTCCCATTACTTTCCCTGCTTAAAAATACTGGCCAGAGCAAGCAGATTCCAAGCTATTCAAACATAGAATTGATTACACCTGAGAACATCAGTGTCTTAATTTTGAGCACAAATTCTGGTTTGACATTTACTGTAGGTACCAAGAAGTGAAACAACAGTAGCACCACCTGCACTCAGAAAACAAAGAGAAATAGGCCAATATTTTTCTGTTGTGAAACAAACTGTGTCAACACTGAAGAGATATTATCTTATTTTATTTATTTATTTATCTATTTATTTATTTTGTACCTCACTATTAATAATAAACACTGACTCATGGAGTTTCAAATGCCAAAAAAAAAAAAAAAAAAAAAAAAATTAACAGTGCTTCTCAAACAGTCATAGTGAAAATACAATCATTGCTAATGGAAGATCTCATATTTACTACCTTTCCTATTCAGCCTAAGAGTCAAACTGTGGTTACAGTCAGGCTGACCTGTAACTGTATTAGCTGGGGCATCATAAGTTGACTGTTTTAAAACATAAAGTCAAAATGAGATTTTCAAAGAGATTTCAGAAAATCATATGGTATCTTACCATCACTTCTGACAAAACACCATGGTACACGAAGGAAGACGTCAATCACTGAGTGTTTTTTAAAGCGGCTTGTGTGCATGTTGGGAGAGAAAGTGTTATTCTTTCCTTTGAAGATTCCTTCTTTCTGTGGCTGCTGAAGATGACTTCAGAAAATGAACTGTCTTAGACGACTACCTTTTCCAGTGAAAAACAGCAGAAGATGCTGACAGTGCAAGCAAAAATTAATCAACTTGATTTTAGTGATTTTAGTTTACCTGGTAGAAGAAGTTTTGACTAACATCATCAAATAGTAGTATGACCACTGAAAATATGATAACTTGATTTGAAATAAATTCTTTGTCTTTATGTTCATGCCCTGAGTCTCAACTTTTGGCTTTAAACATCACTGGAAATTTAAAAAGGGATTCAATTTTCAGCATATTAAGAACAGAAGGAATCTCAAATATTATGACAATGAGTATTTTATACATATATATATACAATGTCTAATGTGTATGGAGGAAAAAGCCTTCCTATATGAAGATAATTCGGAAACATAAATCATTCAGTAAATATTGGATACTAGAAGCTAATTCATGTTCAGAGAAGTGTTGCCTTGTTGTACTAATCTGAGGAAATTGCAGGTCTACAGAATAATTGTGATCACATACTTAACTACAGTAAGGTATAAGTATGCAAGCTTTTGTCTAAGGAATGCATTCTTACATTTTCTGTGAGAGGTAATCTCATCAAACCAAGTCCTAACTTTAAAGAATTTGGCATCGTAATTAAAATGCACTGTAATTTTGTGTTACTGCTTAAGTAGGAGTTCTGAGATTCTTGGCCTATACTCCAAGTTTGTTTGATCAAGATCTAGGCTAGGAGCCCTCTAGTTGCATTACTTTGTTACCATGCCTGATAGAACTTCTCAAGGGTACCCAGAGATTTTCTAGCACTTTAATCAGCTAAGTTATATCCACACGATCAAAAGCAAACGCTTACAAAGAGAACATCTCTATTTGTAAACCCAACTTCAAACAGTTACGTTTATTTATTTCATTTTATCCCCAGAATGTTATCTCCACCCTACCAACACTTTTTTTTCTTCTAAAAGTTGATTTGCCTATGCTCAATGATTTTACATAATTGCAGCTATTTGGTGTCTGCTAGTTTTATTCACATTTCATTTCCTAACAGTCTCTCAAAACATTCCCTGTATAGACTTGATTATAGGTTTTACCACTAGAAAGATGACCAACATTGGTCTCTGATGGCTAAAAAGAAGCTTTACTTTACTATCTTTAGCGGGAGATGAAATTTCACTATAGCATGGCAGTGCAGCTGTATCTGCATTTCAGTAGTGCAGATTCAGGTTGCATGAATATTCATAAGTAAGAATCTATGCAGCTTAGAATTTTTATTCATATTTAAGAGCAGAGAATTGATATACATGGTAAAGAATAGTATATAGACTGGGTTGTTCAGCTGAATGGGACAACAGTGTCAAGTATTTTCATCATATAGATAGCAGGAGGTATACAAATAAAGAGCTTGGTAGGGTAAGCACTCATTAACAAAGAAAAACACATACAAATCTGTAAATATGCTTTGTAGCAAACTATCTTCCTCTAGTATAAAACAAAATTTGTTCTATCAGCCTCTCTCATAGCAAAGATTTATTAACTGAGGAGTTTGCTTTAATATAGAGTAGAAAGTAATAGAGAACTTTGCTATTATTTTCAATATTTCTTTATCTTGAGATATATGAAGACCACACAGTAGATTTAGCAAAACAATTCCACAATAAACATTTGGCAGACAGTGAAATAGCCACATCGTACAAAATTTGACGTTTTGTATAAAGAAGATCTCTAATTTCTCCCTAGCATTTCCTTCTGGAAATCATCTGAGATATAGCATTGTTTTATACTTTATATGAAATGCCCCCACTGACCTCATGTTACCAATTTCTTAATATTTAAGCTGACAGATGGAGTGTTGGGATTTGAACTAGATATCAACCTTCTGTTCACATATGACTAGATTTGCCTTCAGTAATACAGTGCTGCAGAAGCTGAACCCTAATAAGGATTTCATATCATGTTGTATTTTTTTATCAAATTCTCATTAAGAAACGGTACTGCTTGCTTGGGATAAAGAAGATATTCTATGTATTCTTTAAAGATTCGCTGTCCTCCCAAAATGTTAAACATCACTAACGATGCATTTCCTGTTCTCCAACAATATATAGACCGCGATTTCAGTGACTCTTTCCAAAATGTGCATCCAAGTATTTTAATGCCATCACATTCTCATTGTATCCTTATTGCCTCCTTGAAGATGCATTTGATGACTTCTTGAAGCGACAATCAGACAAGAACCCTTTTTTTTTCAGTTATCCTTATTTGTATTGGAAAGATGGTTATCCAAACTTACAGAAGCACACAGTCAGCTCTTTAGCTTTTAATATATGATGGTAATTACTATATTTATGAAGATTCTTTGACATAATTGGAAGGAGCTTTTTAAAAAAATATCTGGAAAGAGATAAAGTTGTTGGCAGCATGTGAACTTATCCTTCGTTCCATATCCCTACTTCCTTCCTTTTCTACTTGTCTCTAATAAAATTTGTGCAAAAAGGGATGTGTGTAAAGCAGAGCAAAGAAGCCTCTTTGGTGAGGACTGAAGGATCATCTCAAGTCAGCAGCAGATATTTGGTTCAAGGCTCCTTTTATTGATAGCAGCTCACAGTGCAGTTTGAATATTTAGTAACTTCATGCTTATCATTAGTCCTTTAAGTATACTGCAGTGTTTTAAGTAGAATCAGACATCAAACTTTAACAGCATCACAGCATATAGATTAAAACACTCAACTCTATTTTTACTGAAGCACAGTCATCTAACTCTTTGCCTACATAAAACCCTCATATAAAGAAGTTGCTCTCACTGACCTTATGCATACACATGGATCCTGATTATTTTTCCAGAACTTCTGCCTGGCTCAAGAGTGACTCCAACAGTTTCCTCAAATGTAAAGAGGAAGTAGCATGGGATTACTTACTTTTTCATTATTCCTGCTGATGAAGACATATACTAAAATTGCACTGTCTCTTTAGTCTCTTTGGGAGAAAAAAGAGAAAAATATGCGAGAAAGCCTTCCTCTTGCGTGACATCATTTCTACTTTTCCTAGAGATTGTATGGAAGGATCAGTAGACTCACAGAAGGTAAGTGAGACCAATCAGTGGGAATGTTTATGCAAGCTTTCTTATGTCAAATTTTCATTACTGTCTCAGGAATTAGATAAATACATGTCACAAAAATCTATTCAAATATAAAATTCCCATGGAGAATCAAAGAGAAAAAGTCAGTCCATTGTCTTTGAATGTAATATCCTGGATGCAATACTTTGTTTATCAGAACACGATTGCCAATTCCTCCACTAAGTGTGGAGTGAGAAGTCATTTTGATTTTTCTATGCATTAGTACAAATAAATCAGTTCCTTCCTCCTTTTAAACATGGAAACTTACGGAAATTTTGTAAAACGCTAGAATAAAATTTGTATCCCAGAAATATGGTGCACTGCTGCAAACTAAGTTATGAGTACTTTGTTATCATATAAGGCAAAAGTACACTGCTATGATGAAACAGAAAACAAAAAACTTGTGTTAAATTCTTGTGCCACCACATCTCCAGACTAATGATTTCCCTCCTAACAGACAACTGCATAACAACTGGAAGATCACCTCAAACTTGGCAAAACCGCAAGCAGCAGAGGACACAGCAACAGCTTCAGTCTTTCAGCAAAGTATTAGCATCTTCAATACCTAATATAAATGCACAAAACCAACTGTTGGGTTAAGAACACCTGATAGATTTTCTTGGTTCTCTGCTAATTAAGTATTACACTGAAGGCTGAATGTGTAGAATTGAAAGCAGTTTCGATTTTTATTTTTCAAACTTAGCTCTGGTTTGTCAAGCAAGCCCTCTCTGTTCTACAGTTTTTCCATTTTATTATCAACTGAAAGGCAATATTTTTTCACCTATTGACTGATACAAATTAAACAGGTTAATGTTACAGGTATAAACATCACTTTAAAGATTCCGTGTCTTAAAAATAGTGCAAAGGAAATGCTTCATGTCTAAAATTGAATGGTGGGTTTCACCAGAAATTCAGATGTGAATAAAATTACCTCTTCTGTTTTATATGTATGGGTAGTTTTACAGAGCAATGATGCAAAATGGAACATTTTCTTATTGGGATATGGTATGCTTTGGACTAAATACATCGTAAGATAGGAACAATATATTAAGCCAATTTAGCCTTAGCTATGAGACAAGAATATGGATGCTATATGATTTCAGCACATAGACTTAAAGCTCTACATGCTATACTTCATAGAAATGCTACATTAATTAGCTCTAAATATTATTTTAGGCATAAAAGTTTTTGCATTTTTTATTTATTAAATAAACATAAATTAAATGAACAATACAATTTTAAACTTGAGAGCTGCTTGTCCTAAACAAAAACTGCATCAGGAAACTGCATAGTTAGAGCATTTGTTTGGTTACCTCACATATTTTAATGGTATGTCTAAACAAAGAACATTATGAGGTTGTTGGTGATCTAAAAGTCTGAAATCAATACTGATTAGCATTTGTAATGTATGAAAATCTTAATTCTGCAATTTTAGCTTGGGCAATTACAACAGTATATTTTAGTTTTATAATTTGCTATTATTTGCAATACCACATTGATAAATTATGTCTGTACATTAAGATTAAGGCAGAATACCAGATCAAAGTGCTATGCTTGCTGGCATTGTTTTTTTTAAGAATTTGAACAGTGTTGAGATTTCTGTTACTACAGTTTTTCAGAATAATAAAAAAATCTGTTTCTTATTAAAAAAATTCAATATTTCTGAAAGTCTAAAATGAACATAGTTACAATAGGACCATTCCAAATTTGTGCAGCTGGACAGAGGAATACTTTCAAAAAAGTATTTCAAAAATAAAGTGTAATGACAATAGACTTTACCAAAATCTTTCAATATGTATAACTTATTAACAATGAAGTTTATGGGAAGATTCAAAACAATTTGATGTTCTCGATCTCTCCTGAGGGTAGACATAAACTAAAGTATTCTTCATACTATGGCTGGAATTTTAATTTCTGGACAGTTGATTTCTTACCATTTTGTAGAAGTAGGTCTTTGGTCAGAGTGAAGCAACTAGAATAGTGTTTTCTATGCATAAAAATGAGGCAAACTTTGCAGCTTTACTTTATTCTTCTCACAGGCTATCAGTTAATAATTGGTATCAAGAGAAGGCACAATATTTTCAGCCCCAAGATGGTTCTTTTGCACAGTTTAAAGTCAATTTTTAAAAAGGTTACAATTTGATTTAGAGAAAAACAGCAGTTACTATTACAGTGCAAAATTATTTTTTAGCATTATCCTGTCTTTAGAATGAAAACATTAAGAAAAGCATTTGGTTCTCCGAAGAGAAGTAGTTTTGTCATTATGTATTGGAAACATGTGTAGTCAAACTTCAAGCGCAAAACATTTTTGTCACCAGCCCATAGAATGATTTCATGATAATTTAGTTTTTTTAGTTTTGTTCTGGTACTTCTGTCCAGTATCATCGTGAGCTTATCAATCAGTTTCAAGCTTACTGATTGATTCAATATAAAAATTATGAAAAAGTGTTTTATTGTACAAGGAAGGTTGATTTAATGTACTTTTTTTTTTTTTTTTTTTTTTTTTTTTTTTTTTTTTCCAGACTGCATCATGGTAGATTTTACAGGAAGAAAATTTGGAATTTTCAGAACCTGAAATATCTTGGAATTTGTAGTCTGTAAAGAGTTTCTGTTATACATTTTCTACTGCTTTTCAGAACTTTCCTTGTTCTTGCACCAAGGGCTCTGGACATGGAGATAAAGTTAGGTCTCCTGCTATTGAGATCATTTTCTTTTATAAGGTCACAAACATTATGGTTTAAAATGGATCAACAAACAAACATTTTCAAGCCTTCCTCTGGTGAAAAAAATACAATGCACACACAAAATGATTACAGCCTAGGCAGTAGGCCTGTATTTGATGTGGTGAAAACAGCAATTAGTGTCACTTTGAAACAGATTCATAGAGTGGGTTACCTGAGCTTTGAATTAAGCTTTAGTGGGGTATTTTGTTGTCTTCATAGTGTGTAGTTGAGATCTACAATGGGTATTGTAGAGTCTCAGCACTTAATTAGGGAGGAAAAGCATCTTAGGCAATTTGATCTACTTGAGGACATTATTTATTGGAACACATTAATTGATTTTTCCATTTGTCAGCAAGGAGCTACATTAAGTTTTGCACACATTAGGACAGAAAAAAATAGTGTGTACTTACACAGTGATGAATGATATAATAGGAGGGAGCATCAGGCACTGAGATTAATGCGGAATCTTTGAAGGCCTAAGCACATTGATCATTTAGAGTGAGAAAATCTGAAAATCAGAGAGAGGTAACAGGTTTTTTTCTGGAGATTTAGAAGTACCAATGAAGCTCACTAAATTAACACAAGAACTGTAGATGATTCTATTTCTGTCTAGGGATGTATGCATACAAATTTCTAAGCTCCGAAGCCTTCCAGGGTCTTCTTGTACACAGCACATACAAGACCCCTGTCAACTATGCGCTTAGGGGCATTGTCAAACCAAATTTAAACATGACCTGGTAGGACTGAAGCCTGGTTTTTATTAGAGATTTTTTCATCATTAAGGATCTCCGTAGATATAGCTCTGCTCTGTCTCTACCTCTTTACATTAGTTCTAATACATTATAACATGCAATGGCTACAGTGCTACACCTTCCAAAGTTCACCCCCTCCTTTTAGTGTTGCCACTAATCGAATCAATAAATAATTGGATGGGTCGTTTACAAAGATAAGCATTCTCTCTAGGTCTCAGAGTGCCTACGCAGCTGGAAAAAAAAGCTCAGTTTAAAAATCAGGTCCCTCTATTTTCGTGAAGTGGAAACATTCCTCTCCTCATTTTGAGGATACATGTAGTGAAGAAATGAAAAGTTCACTACTCGTTAAGAAATCATTGAGCTCTGGGGTCTCTTTTTGAAGCCAGTAATTTAAAGGAATTTCTACTTTGTGTGGTGAAGATTGAAATAACCAGTACGGGTGCAGGAAATTGTAAGATCCCAGGGAGGGATATGAAGGGGAAAGATTTCTTTCAAACCCATTAGTGATTTTAAAGGCCAAAACTACACATGGGTCTGAAATGCAACAAAATTAGTGAGTCTCAGTTTGAAAGTGAGAGGGAGTTTCTAATGCAAGTAAAGCTTTTGCCTCTAAGCCTTCGAGAAGGGGAGTGAAAGCAAGCAGAACCCACAGCAGACCAGGGGCTGCAGTGGGAGAACCCTTGCCGGGAGAGGAATCGAGGGTTGCCCATGCTACCTGAGCAACCAGGTCAGACACGTTCCTGGTAATGAAGATCCATCCATTACCATAACATGCAGTCTAGTGCTATAGATCAGTTTCATGGCCTCCAAAGAAGCTGAACAGTTATCAGTAACATTCAAAATTCCACTGGAAAGTCATTCATTTCACTTTATGGTCCTAATTAGCCATTTGTATAGTTCTATAATTAAATATGTTCCTTTCTCATCAAGTTTTTCACTTTAGTAATGATACCACTGTGCCACAAACAGGCACCATGCTGTTTGGTTTGGGACTTATTCATAGCATTTAATTGGTCACCCAGTGGTTAGCCAATAACCCCTTCTATGGGAAGCAACACTCTGAATGCTGTTAATGGGCTAGAGGCACAGTGATTGCCTCCTGATACCCAGCAGTACTGGGAATAAAGCAATTTCCTCCACTGTGTTGTGTGCTCAATAGCTAATCCTCTCCACTCTTGAAATGCACACTATTTGGTTATAAGTATTTGTACTGGCTTACTTACCGCTGGGTTGTTAATAGGCAGTGATTCTTCAATGCTCCTTCACTGAAGTTACAGTCTGCTTGCTGACTGCTAATTAAAACAAGTTTGCACTCTAAGACTGCAACTAAAAGGTAGCAAGGTCATATTATTTAATGCAGCAGTCTTTTATTTAACAATGTTTATACAGTACTTATATGTACACATTTTACAGACAGGCACAGATATTATTGATCATAACAATATAGTCAAAATGAGCCATAGATTACTCTTCTCTTCCTCGGAGCATGATCACATCACATCACTAGATTCACTATCTCTGAGATGCAGAGTTAAAAAACAACTTGTACATGCAAGTCTCTCCTCCAGTCTATTTCTTAGCTTGAATTAAAACAAAATAAAGCAAAACCAAAGAAATCTAAAAAAAAAACCAAACTAAAAACAGATGAGACAATTTTTTTCTACAAGGATTTAAACTTCAGTTGTCTTTATAGTAAGTAGAACATATATTCATGAACACTAGTACTTTTAAACCCAGTAAGGTTAAGAGAGAAAGTGATTATGACATGCAGAACTCTGAACTTTTTTGTCATTTATGTAAAATTCAATTTGAGTAAGAACACCAGTCAGTAGGGGGTTTAAGTATCTCTGTCCACAATGTATCTGAGTGCAATATTTATCTGTTGCATGAGATTATCCCTTTCTTCCTGTTTATCTCCAGCAGAAGAAAAGATCTCTCCATTAGATATAATTCTGGTTTATATATTCTTACTTTCTGCTTTACTAACAGGAAGGTTGCAGAATATTCCTTAGCCATATTGCTACTGAAATTAATATCTGAGACAGATATAAGAAACTGTGCATTTATTTAACTGTGCATTCTTTAACATTCTTTCGTTTCTCCGTACATTAAAATAGAAGTTCACTTATCAACTGTCTGTAGCACAATGTAGGACACTTCAATTTCATCAGTGGCTTACTTACTATTGGGTTGCCTTAATCACATAGATTTTTTTCAGGCTTATTTTTCTTTTTTAAATAAATTAACATATAGACTTGCACCTTGGAAACAAGTTCAGTGTTTATGAAAATATAAGTATGGGACAAAAAATGCACTGCATCCCATTTACCCTTTACTTCTTGCATATATATTCCCTGTTAGTCTGAGCTGACACAATTTCTTAAGTATGCAGCATAAAAAATGTACTTAAACCTACATACCCTCTCACTGTTCTCTGCTACTCCCAAGAAAACAAAATTGAAGCAGTATTGTTTCTATACTGTTGTCTTTCCTTAATAGCATTCTTTATCTTGTAGCACTGGCAGGACAACCTACTCATCTTCAGACTCATTTTACTTTTGTGAGGAAATTCATGCAACTCTGCCTCATCTTCCCTTTGTTATTTAACTCACAGTTACCTAGTTGATACAAAAGAAAAGTGATGAAAACAGGGTTATGCTTAATATCCACAATCTTGCTGCTTGTCTGTGACATTTTTGTCTCTTTTGTTTCAATTTTCACTTGCATTTTTCTGCACTCACTTCCTTTGTTTTTTTGTTGTTGTTTGTACGGAACAGAAAGAGCTTATTAAACTGAAACCCAGACAAAGTACATATTGTATACCTCTTAAGGCATGAAGGAGTGCTCTCCGGTTTTAAGGATGGCTGATGCTCAGGAGCAGTGCAACCAACTGATTAGCTTATGTTTTGTAGATGAGAAGCTACTTTGCATTCCTCTCTCTTGCTCTGATTTTTTTTCATATTTTTTTCACAAAAACGTTCATGAAAAATCATCCAGATGTAATCTTATTCTACAGAATTTTTCCTATTCATAGTGATTTCACCAGCCTTACTTCAACTTTGATAGACTTGGTTTCCTGAAAAAGGTTTAGATAAACATCTTGATAAGCATATTTGAATCTTATTTTGAATAAAAACCCAGGACTACTTCCATAACAAACATTACAAGACACTGCAGATGATGTATCAGAATTTTATACATTCTCTTTGTAATTTTTAAAATATTCACACGACCAATCTGTGTATCATGTGAAGATTCCTTCATGCATTTTATGCATCTGCACAAAAGTTATCAAACCTTTTGAACAGAACAGAGCCCTGTTATGCCTTGTACTGTAAACGGAATAGAGATGGAGGAGACAAAAGAGAGTGAGTAAGAAAGAGAAAGAGAAAGGATACTTTTTACTCCAGTCTACCTAAACAATATACTGTCCATTAACCTTTCCTATATCTGCTCTCCTACCAGCACTCTCAATCACCTGAAGATTAGGTAAACTTCCCAGACTATAAAGGGTGAGTTTTCTAATTAATATATCTGATGGCATTCTTCCACCCCACCACTTGATCTACAGAACATCTATCCTGTGGATCTTTCAGGCAGAAAACACGATCCCTACTCCCACACAGAAACAAGACAAAATAAAACAAAAAAATATTTAGTGCTTTAAAGTATGAATTAAATATTGGGATAGTCAGTGGAAATCTTTTAAATGTCTTCTTTAAATCTTGGATCAGATCCCTATGAAATACAACCAGTCTCGCTGAAGACTGTCCACAACAGGTATTATATTGCTCTAGTTATTTGACTAATGGACACTAAGGCTCTGAGATACTAAATTAACTTGCGGTCATTATGCAGGAGCCTATTCTGCAGCGCCAAACAGAAGTTTTAACTACTAAATCTCAGACTACTCCCATCCGTCAAGAAATATTTAAGTGTCAATATTATTGTTTAACAAAGTAGTCTAATAGTACCTCTTAAACATCACTATGATAGACATTGATATCCATCATAATTACATTTTTGGTTTAGTGAAAAACAGATGTGGCTAAAACCCATATCTAGATAGTGGGCCTCGGGTAACTGAAAGGACAGTGAATTCCTATTTAAAACATAGATAAAATAACAGGCACATTGCAGAGGTGAGGACTGATGCTCACAGAACATTAGAAACGTACCTTGGAAGTGATCATTCTGGACCAGTTTCAGATGAGCTGGCCCTAGCTGTTGAGTGATTGAACACAGACAGCCTGGAATTGCTGTTAAGTTTAGTGCTACTGCAGTGTGACCTTGCAAGGTCACTTAGCCCTACATCATGATGATTCTCCAGCTTGCATGTCCCTACATGATAGTCTGCTACATAGTACAGGAATAGGCCATTGTATAGATCTGTGTTTCAGGGAATCGCTGTCAAATGCTGCATGTGGGAGAGACAGCATGCTCAGAAATCCATCTGAAACAGACAGTAACTGGGTCTGCATATCACGGAGGAATAAGTACACCTACTTTGCAGAAAGAAGCATTCTAAATGCAGGCTGGGAGATTTTCTTGCAAGCTGTTGTTTAGTTCTACTTCATTCAGGCCAACAGGACTGCATGCACTCTCTGTAAATAAACTGCTACACCAAAGAATATTCTAGGCTCATGTAATCAATTTGCAGTCTTAATTGAAACAGAGCCCCAATATTGGCTGTGTGGGCTAAAGGGGAAGTGATGTTATTATCACCTGGTTGGAAGAGTTAATCTAGTCTGCCATGCATCATGATTTAATTATTCCTAATTGATCCTTAATAGATGGATGTCAAGTCTGGCCTTGTTCAGCTTCAATTATAGCAATTTCACAACCTCATTTTGCAGTGGAGCTTGGCAAATATCTGATGATTTCTGCCACTCTCATTTCAGTTTGAGCACTTCTTGAAACTTTCAAACATTTCAGAACCAGAGAGTGGAGATTTTAATACAGATAGTCTTTGTAGGTGGTTTATGAGCATTTCCAATTTAGATAGCTTCAAAGCTGTGTTTGTTGTTCTTCTGGTGGGTAGAAGGCATTTATGAAAATGGGTAAAAGCCATGAGATGTTAAAGCGAAACAGAAGTTAAATGTTATTTTTCATTTTCACTTGTTTAAATTTGCATGTAGGTAAACTTAAAAGAAAGAAAGAATTTTCTATTAAAGTTGTTAGAATATACAAGTCCCCATAAAAATTGTAGTTTGCTTTCCATACTTTACTTTTTTTTCTTTTACAATTTAAATAAATTAGCACTTTTAAACATGCTCAGACTGTTTTGCATTGTGATTACTAGAAAATTAGTAAAATTATATTCCAGGAGAGTAAGAACCGAATAGGCAAAATAAAGCTTTCAGTGAAAGCTTTTTATTTATTTTCCTTTCCTCAGTATGCTTTCCTTCACACCATTTCAACCTCAGAGATTAATTAACATTTTTTTACAGAAAAGAAGTCATATTTGCATTAAATATTCAACACCACTGAAAACATGCTGAATTAAGGCATCAAAAATAACAATCTGTTCTAAGACATGAGTAACTCCACAGTTATTACAGAGAGAAAAATCAGTGTTAGCACTTCATTGGATATGTGTTCACGGGGAAACTACCTCAGATTAGCTGCACAGTAACATTTTTTGTTAAACAGTGCTAAATATATAGGCCAGATCAATGACAATATATAAAATAGAAGTAAACTTTTTACATATCCTTTGTGAAAGTCGAGACACAAAACTATTGAGTAACTAACTGAAAAAATGTAAATAACTCAAAACATTTCAGCTAGAACATCATTATTAAGTGAATGAGAAGAAAGATACGGAAAGTAAGAGTGAAATCAGTACACTTTCAGTACATTTCAGACAGTTATTTGCCCATTGTTCAGGAATATACAAATAATTTCTATTTTAGAGAGAATTTTATTTATTTATTTATTTTAAGAATAAGGAGTTGCACTTAAATAGCAACATTTTTTATAATGTTCCAATAACTTTTTTGTTTTCTGTTAACTATCTAAACCTCTATAGCACCTTCCCTTCCCTGCCAAATATTGCTTCTAATAAGTACATTAATGTTAATAAGAATTGTTACACAAAGGAACCAGAAGAATTTGGTGAAAGAACTTTCTTTCTTTCTTTCTTTCTTTTTCTTTTTTTTTTAAAGTCTATTGTAAACAGAATCACAAATAAATGGGAGAAGAAAATTGTTGGGCCTTTAAAACACTGTTTTCTTATTTCAGGGAAAGACCATCCAAACATGCTATAGGAACATATATATATACTCTATAGCCATTTTTCCTCATTTATGTTACAAACTTGATAGGCATTAACAAAATAAGATAGCATAGCATAAAATCTATGAGCAAATAGCATGGGAGTCTTTTATGACTTCGGAAAGAAGACTTGATTTGTCCCTCAGCAGCTTTGCTGTGATTCATAATGAAATTCTTCATGTCACAGAAATACCAAACTGCTTTAACCTGGTTACTTCTGCATGCAGGCATTGGAGCATTCTGTCTGGGATAGTAAGCTATCCAATAAAACCTTAAACACAGCTTTCCTGGAAACAGATCCAAACTACTTCCATTAACACATGAGACAACTTTACTTATTGATCTACTGCTTTTTAAAGGGACATTTCTGACAGGGCTAATGTCATCATAAGGAAGTACCATAGAATCATAGAATCACAGAACGACATAGGTTGGAAAGGACCTAAAAGTCCTTTCTAGTTCCATCTAGTTCCAACACCCTGCCATGGCCTGGCTATCCTCCCAACAGCTCAGGCTGCCCAAGGCCTCATCCAGCCCAGCCTTCAGCCCCTCAGTAGATGGGGTATCCATAGCTCTCACTGTAGTACTCTGTTAAGAGTGTTTGTTGTAGAGTATTTACCATTACCATCCTGGAAAATGATGTCAGAATCTGACAGAATGAACTGCAAAAGTCCTTTCTCCTGCTGGTGCTATCAAGGGTCAAGCAGCATTAGAAGTGCATGGAACTTTGCAAGACATACTCATGGAGCTGAATCAGGGCATCCCAAAGGGGATTTCAGGCACCAGAATTCATTTGGAGTCTCCAGCAAAGATTAAAGCCTCTTCTCTCTCTGCAGCAACCTTTATTTTCTCTAATGACTTTGTCCATAGTACACCAGGAAAAGTTTCAGTAGAGTATTATCATTAGGTCTTCTTGTTCTCAGATTAATGGAACTATCCTGCTGATTTAAAGGGGATGAGGGAAACGGATCTATTTGATGAACCAATGGAAAATGGCCAAATAAATATAAATGCCTTGTTCAGCCATTCAAATATTTCACTTAGTAAGTTGTATATATTGACTCTTCCAAGGTTTTAGTATTTCCAGAAGAATGGCCTACATCACTGCTGATAGCTTAAAGAACATCTATTGTTGCACTGCCGGAGGAGTTTATATCCGAAGGAACAGCATGTACTTCACTGAAAAAAAAAACACAACCAAAACATTACTCAGCAGGCATCTCACTCAGTCCCACACAGACTAAAAAAAAATGTTCCAGAGCTGAAATATTACAGCTTGTTTGCACCTGAAGGTACCGAAAGTGATTTACTGTTGGCAGGTTTACCCACAAAAATTCAAGTTGAATGTTTATTTGGAATTGTACCAGTGTTAGCATGTCTCACTGGGGAACAATGTAACCAGCAAGGCCACATAAAACACGGACTGAAAAGCAGTGCAGAGGCAAGCTTTCCATTCTCTAAACATATCCCATCTAAAGCAGGCTTATGAGGCAGGCATCTGCCATAGAAGGATTTGCCATTAATAGGAGATGAAGAGTAATGGCTAAGTAGGCACACTGTCAGATACAGGTTTTCTTCTATTCTAAAAACCATATTTTTTTCTTTCTCATATATGCTTCTACCTTTTTAATAAAAGTATGAGTAATAGGATGGAGAAATATGCTTTATGCTCTTTATGCTGAATCTCAGGGAAGATGTGATGCTTATGCAGGATTGTAACTACTGCTTTTGTAGAAGCATGTCAAATCCACTCTCCAGTGGCTGATGCACTGCCACCCAATGATGAAGCTTTTTAAAATGATACACATCAGCTAAATTAAGATCCCAACATATCCATGCCCACTGGCTAGATACAAAGTCCTTTAAAATCAATCGACTGATTCAGGCCAACATGACTGTCTCCTACCAGCTATGATGTACTGAAGAAAGAGCACAAGCTAAAGAGTTATGTTGGAAATCATTGCTTCTTCACCTGACTAATTTGGAGAGAGCTAACAGACAAATGCATAATTAAACAATCAAACTAAACATATCACAAATGGAACAAAAAAAAAAAAAAGAGGAAACTGCCATTTATTTTTATGAGATACATCTGGACATATTGCTTTTAGTGCAAATTATTCTCAGTATTAGAACCCATTCCAGAGGATCTGCAAAACCAGATCAGCAGTTCATCTAATATAGCATTCTCTTCCTAGTTCTGCTGGAGATTTCAGAGGAACAGTACAATTTGACAATTCATCTAATTGTATAAATCTACACAACCGGGAACCTTTTTTTTCCCCTTGCCCAGCTGGTAATCAGCATATGCCCTGAAGCATGAGTTTGGTTAGAGAAAAGATAAAAGCAGGGGAGAGAAGAAATAATAATGTAACTTATTTGAGGTATTGCTTTAGACTCTAATGGATCCTGCCACAAATTAATTCTTCATTGTACAAATGCCCTGTGGTGATGCTCTGAACTACAGATAGATCAGCTGTGTCAAGTACACCAAATGAGTGGTGCAAAGGTGCTAGATTTTAAAGGAAAGATTTCTTCCTATTCACGTAGAGAAAAATTTTTCAATGTGGGATCATACCTCTAATGCCTAGGAAATAAATGTATTTCTTCTTCTTGGATGTGTCTTGACTCCATCACTGGATAGCCAAAGCTTTGTGTTCTTAATCTTCATTCAGCTGACTATTAAATTGACTCCTGAGAGCAAAAAGGGACTTACAATGTCTGCAAGTAGTCACAGTGGTAAAGATGACTATGTTTTTATACCTGTGCTATGTTTCTTAACAGCCAACAAAGACAGAAGGAGTAAGCTGTGTGCCTTGCCCCATCCTGGCACTGGCATTTGCTGCAATTACCTTAAGCTTACCCTTAGGCTGTCACCCCGCAGGACAGTCCTTCAGGTACCAGGCAAAGCAATAAAGGTACCGCTGCAATGGCTTGTCCATCTCTGTCAGCCCTCTTTCCATTTCAAATCCAGCAGAATAGCCTGTGGGAAGTGGATTGACAGAGAGGCTTGGCCATTAGTACTCTTTTGTGCTTTTATCTCTTTTGTTATGTTTG
Organism: Tetrao urogallus; assembly: GCF_951394365.1. NCBI lineage: Eukaryota > Metazoa > Chordata > Aves > Galliformes > Phasianidae > Tetrao > Tetrao urogallus. Next base: position 39,063,969 of record NC_136816.1, read on the forward strand.
AAAAAGGCTTTCCTTTTTTCTTCTTCAAGGCTGAAACAAATAGCCTGCAGCAGAATCCAGGAGAAAGCAGACTTAACCAAGATAGGACAACAAGGATGAGTGATGAATTGTACTGACAAGACTGCATTGATAGGAATTTACGAACAGTGTGGAGAAAGAAGGCCATAGTCACAGTTTCGTGTTCAGTAGCTGGACAGTGTTTGTCCTGGCTGCAGTGTTTGTGTTTGGATAGTAGAGACAAGGTGAGAGACGTGAATAATAAAAACCATCCATTCTGATGTCTGCTTTCTAAACTCAGTTTCTCAAGATAAAATGAGAAAAGGACAATGCAGATTGCATGAGATTATAGGTTACCATTTATCGCTACTTGAACAATAAAAAAAATATTATGCTAGGAAAAGTGGAATTTACTGTACTTGCTGCTTTTGGCTTGCAATAGCCCTTCTAAGCATAAAACCCCAAAACAAATGATAATAGGTTATGGTATGTAGCTTCAGTTTCACTGCAGTTCAGAAATATTATAAGCTACTGTCCACAATGAGGGGGCAGAGATACATCCGGTCTGGAACACAAAATTACTAAAGAATTCTGATTACAGAATGGAAGTGAAATGATCTTTAGTCTCATGCAGTTGCCCAGAGAACTGCGTGGCAAGAAGTCAATTGCACTAGCTTGACTGATAATTTGACAGAAATGGAATTGGAGTTTAATTTAAAACATCATCCTTCCTGTTGAGTAGTACTGCATAGAGAGCACCTCTTTGTGGACTTTTACTCTATAGGCTGTGAGATTCTCTGTTTTGAAGTTCTGACTGGTCACTCACCACGTCCTCTTTTTCCTGCTGGAAGCATCAGATTCAGCCACTAAGTGAATCAGCAGTCTTTTACAAACTTTCTGGAAAGGGACAGGTGCCAACAAGTTTGCAGTAAATGTCACACATTCTGAATCTGCTGGGCTTACTGTGCATGCACAACTCAGCAGTGTATCACATAAACACTAAGACTGATATATTATGGATGCATTGAACTTACTGCGCTTGCACTGTACATTCTGGTCCCATATTTGATGAATGAAAATGAATGAGTAGATTGGAAAGAGATTGAAACACAGACATCATTTTTTATGGAAGTTACAGAAACTGTGCAGCTGATGCTCTCCAATATGCTTCACAAAGTTTGCTCCAACGTCAAATTGCTAGTGCTGTACTAGCACAGAGATTACTTTATGTCTAGAATCAGAGACTGAATTCTGTAAAAGAAATGAAGAGTAAACGTGAATAATAACAGCAATAGAAACAATATGATAACATGCCTGTTCACTACCTGATTCCAATTTTTCCACTTGCGTATTTTCATTTTGTTTTTATTCTGAGTGATTAAGCCTCTGGTCATTGTAAACCAGACAGAAATACTGATTAAATTCCAGCTCAAGACTTCATTTTTTGAATGCAATTTTGCAGATTTTCCCAGAGCTTGATTCAGGGGAAGGGAGAATATATGGAACTGTGTAATATTCATTTTTTTCACAGATGATAGCTGAAAAGAAAATAAAACATCTGTGGAGATAAAGCAGAGAATGGGGCAGATGGGAGAAAGAACATATGCTACGTATACACTTCTCTTCCTCATCTGATTTCTGATTCCCCTTTGGTTTCTGTACATTTGAGTTTAAGTAGGAAATTTAAATGAGATTTTCTACTGCTTCTGTCTTGTACCACCACAAGAGAGAAAGAGAAGAAAATGCTTTCCAAATCCCTACCTTCCTTTTAAAATAACTTCAGCAAGAAGATCACTAGGAGAGACGAAAAATTCCAAGTTTGTTCTTTCCTTACTTAATGCAAAGTTTCTGCACTTAGCCGCATAGCCAAACTGTAAAATACAGAGGAGCTGGATGTTTTTCTGCAACATTCTTTTCTACCTAACAAGCTAACTCACATGTACAATAACATCTGTAACATACTTAAGTAATGAGATAGTGTTTCCATTTGAGGCTAAATCTAGGTTGGGGGATGTGCCCTTAAAATTCTCATGAACATACAGTGAAATCTTTCTTATCATATTTAAGGAAAACAATAGAGTTTCTTCCCACAGACAATCATCTTTTTTCCTCACTTCAGTGCAATAGGCTTCACAGTTTCTTGCTACCTATGTTCAGAAAACAATGTTTGTGAAGACCTCCTGTTAGGATAGTGATTGCTCTCTCTTGCACACATTCTTTTTTGATGACAACTACTATTACTCTTGCGTTTCTAATGAGATTTAAAAGTGCTTTTCCTCTATCTCCACAACTTCGTTTATTTGACTTAATTTTGAAAGCTCTTTGTCTGGGTGATTTTGTGCAACATGGTAACAATGATGCTACCCATTATTGTCCAAACTAACATTTTAGAAACATCCTTGTTGTGCTATCTCAAGAAAAACTGTCAACAAATATGTATGGTACCTGAGATTTTCATTTGAAGCTCTTTCAGAATGAACTACATGAAAACGAATCTGTATCCGAGTCTGATGAAATAAGACAGAGCAGGAGAAAAATTTGAGTTCTTCGCAAAACTCAGCTTAGAAACTTGCACAGAAACTTGCAGAGAAGTTGTGTTGCTGGTGCTGGTCTAGGGAAAAAAACAAAACAAAACAAAACACAACAACAACAACAAAAGCTAATGCATAGTTAATACATTTTTTTTTAATAGCTCCTTAGGCCAAATGTTAGATAGAAACACAGACTTCACTAGAATTGTATCTGAGCCCTACTCTAAGGCTTGGCAGGATGATAAGCTGTGCTCTGACTTTATTCAATCAGTGGAAAAACTTGAGAAAATCACTGTTCATTTAAAAAATGTAAAGATATATATATAAAGATTTGGGCTCTTACTGGAGATAGAAACAAAACCATGGGTATTTGTCAATCACAATACATCCTTGCATTCATTTCCTAATTCCAATCATAATTTTTTTTTAAATTAGAAAAGCCAAGATCTGATCTGCTTTTCCTCTGACTTCTAATTGAGAATGAGAAATACTTTGATGACATGATTCAGGTTACTGTCAGTAAATGAGAAACAGTTCTAAGAATAATAATCCGAAACACGTGTCTTTGGAGATAAATTAATGGAATGGGTAGCCGTGCTGTTTGAAGCAAAAATTAAACATTTTAAAATTACTTTATAGATATTCCATTGTGAAGGTGATGATACTTCTACCTTGCTGTCTGTTATGGTTTGCTTTACCTTCTCTACTCTTTAGATCTGTGGTGCTTAGAGAACAGCTCTAAACCACTTTCATTCTATTTTGGCAATGTTCTGCCTAAAGACACTTTTTAAGTATAAATCACTCTGAGACATGAGTATAATCAAAGGAAAAATACTTCTGTTTCTGAAGAAATAACTTAGGAAAGAGAGACACAGATGTTACCTCAAAAAAGCTAACAGTTGTTGGCCGCTGTGAAACTATAAAGAAGCTTATTTTCTGAAAGGATTGTGGGAACAAATAATGAATTGCTCCAAATTATTGAAAAATTCTTTAATTGAAGGATAAAACTTATACACAAGATGTAAGCAAAAGGCCACTTTTTATTTATTTGCTTCTGAAATTTCATTTATATTCTTCTTTTTTTTTTCTGTACTACTTTGTAAATAAATCATGTGGCATTCAGCCCCGGCTGTTACTTGCCTCTGTCCATAATTGGTACTTTATTGTTTGTCAGCATTTATTATAGTAGTGCCAGTACCAGTGCAATGAATTCATGACCTGGAATAATGACCCTCTAATAGGATCAAGGGACATTTAAAGTTTCTCTTTTCATATAGTTTGTGGTCTCTTATGAGCAGAACAATCAAAATTCATTGCCTAAAGGATCTTCCGCTGTTGGACTCATTTGCAATCATCATTGGTCTGGGCTAGCCTTAAGTGCTACAGAAATTATGAAGCTCAAGATGACCCTGGTCAGCACGTCACCTTGTCCTTTGGAGAAAGGAGTATTAATGACAAAACCTCACTGCTGAAAGCTGTTTGCACAAAGTACCAACTTGCTGGTATGAAGCAGGACCATAATTACTACATATTCACAGTTGAATAAATAGTGTAATAGTGCCTACAATAAACTCTCCTAAAAATGGAAAATATTTGACATGCTTATTTTCAGGCTAACAAAATCCCAAAATTCATTTATGTTAGATTTTAAAAATGTAAAAATAATATTTATGATGATACATGCTGCTGCTGTGTTCTCTGAGATGTTCAGTAAAACATACTTTTATTCTCTTAATCAGTAGGTTGTATGCAAAACTGTAAAGCCAAGAAATCCAAGGACAGCTGTGTGAGAGAGAATGAGGAAAAATGTTAGATAAGACAAGAAGATCCTCCTGAAAGTGCTCCAGCTACCAGAGCAGGGATTCTGTTGCAACCTGTGAAGTAGAAGATGGTGAAGAAGGTTGTACTCATGCAGCCCATGAAAGACTCACCAGAGAAGATATCTATGCTACCACTTATGGAGGATCCCAAACAGGAATAGATTTTCCATCAGGATGTGCATCCCGTGGGGTATCCACACTGGAGTTATTGGAAGAACTGTACTTCTTTTCTGCATCTGTTCTTGAAGAATTACAGTCAGTTGGAAAGATCCACATTGATATAGTTCATGAAATGCTACAGCTCATGGACAAGACCCACATCACAGTAGCAGAAAACTGTGAGAAGGAAAGAATGTCAGAGAAGAGCTGTTTTGGATTGTTATGGATTGAATATCATTCCCATTCCCCATCCGTCTGCACTGCTTAGGAAGGGGAAAGAAATTAAGAAATCAGGAATTAAGTTTAGCTTGGGAAGACAGGTGTTTTGTTTTTTTTTTCTGTTGCTTCTTGCTGTCTTATCACTACGTGAGAATTTCTGAAAATAATGCCTCTTCTATACAAAGATTACTCTGAATATAATGCTTCCTATTTTATTATACTGAGTCACAATCTTAGAGAGATCTGTTGGAAGTATGGCAATGGAGGCTGAACCTCACCGTCAATACTCTCCTATATTTTGTTGCTGTGTGACAAACAACAGCAGAAGGGCAGTGTGACAAAATGGTGCCTGGTCTGGAAGTGCATATGAAGCAAAGGATTCTCACTGAATTCTCCTTGTGGAAAAAATTTGCACCCACTGACATGCATTGACACATAGCAAATTTTTATGGAGGCCAAATAGTAGATGTGCACAGTGATGCTGTGGGTGGTGCATCTCAGAAGCAGAGGCAACAGTGACAGTGTGTCACCTCCACTGGTACAGAATTTTATGAGCATTGAATGCAGGTTTTTGCTCATTGTAGGTAAAAACAAATAGATAAGGGTGATGATTGAGTTGAAAAATATCATATGCTGAAAAATAGTTTTTAGTTGAGAATTTGCTTTATCAAGTAGAACTATAGTGCTCTTTGTATCTGTTGTAGTTTGCATGGAAATAAGTAAGAGGCATTACTTTTGGTGTGCAAGAAGTATGTAACAACCTGCAGAACATCTTCCAAGATTAGGGATTTCCTTGTTTGGTGGGGTACAAATGTTTTGGTTACGACAATAATCTACTGCCAGAGCTAAGCTGCATGATGGGGCTGGTAATTCTGACAAGTGCTTAATTTTATGTATCAGCTGAATTTTAGCATCTTTAATGAATGAGTTGCAGTTTTCATGTGGACATTTTATGACATAGAAAGTAATTGGATTCTATGGGTTTTTTTTTGTTTATTTGGTTGGTTTGGTTTGGTTTTTGTGCTTGCTCTCTCCTACTTGCAGTATCCTGTGCCTGTAGGAACACGATTTCTTCAGCAAAAATATCCACTGTAGACATTAGGGCATATTTTTATCTGGTAATTTTTATCTTGCCTTCTGAAGGCAGTGTAGGTGAAAATAGAAGTCTTTTATCTTTGAAGATAGTAAACTAGTACTGTTCAATCTGCCTCTTAGAAAAGGGAGTGGTTAGTGAAAATGATTCACATAGATTTTTATATACTGCTGTATTCTGATCTGATAGCTCTTTTTATAGATTACTATACTCACGCGTTATAAATGATTACACATTTTGTCTACACTTTCTTACTTATCAAATAATAATTCCCTTCCCTTCCCTTCCCTTCCCTTCCCTTCCCTTCCCTTCCCTTCCCTTCCCTTCCCTTCCCTTCCCTTCCCTTCCCTTCCCTTCCCTTCCCTTCCCTTCCCTTCCCTTCCCTTCCCTTCCCTTCCCTTCCCTTCCCTTCCCTTCCCTTCCCTTCCCTTCCCTTCCCTTCCCTTCCCTTCCCTTCCCTTCCCTTCCCTTCCCTTCCCTTCCCTTCCCTTCCCTTCCCTTCCCTTCCCTTCCCTTCCCTTCCCTTCCCATGTGCTGCCTTGCTTTCCCTCAGAGAAAATTCTCAGCTAAAAAACACTATATTCTCCAAATACTATTATCTATGCATTTTTGCCTCTTATGTACAAGAGCCTGCACATCACACTCATAAAAATATACAGAAGTGAAGGTGTCACTGTCACAACTGCTGAAATGTACCACCTACTGCTTTACATCCTCATATCTACGGTTTGGTATCCATAAATGCTCAGTAAATGTGGATGAATGTCAGTGGATAAAACTTTTTCTTCACGGAGGTAAAATTCAGTGACATACCTTTCCTTTCTATGCCAGATGCCACTTTGATAGACTTCCCTCTCTGCTGCTATTTGTCACTGAGCAACAAAATGTAATGGAATATTTATGGGAAGGTTCAACTCCTACTGCTGTACCACCAGTATCTGTCTCTTCCATTGTGTGCCAACATAATAACATAGGAGGCATTGCTTTCGGAGCAGCTCTCGTAATTTAATTTATTGCTAAAGTAAATTGTGATATATAAAAATATATAGTTCTTGTCTCAATCAGTGACATACACATTGGTACTGAAAATTTTGTTAGTTCAACAAACAAGTGAAAAAAAATTCCAGGAACCAAAATCTTCTAATTGAGCAATCTGTACCTGCTCATCTACATTACTACAGTGGTATAGTTTGGAGATGGATTTCTTATAGGCAGAATTTCTCCCTTTCCTCCCTTTATCAAAGCTTCTTTCTGACAAAATGGTTTTAGTTTTAGAATGTGGACACTCTAAAGAAAAAAACCCACAAAACCAAAAACACAACTATTGTATTTTCTTGTTAATTTGAAGATAATTTTAAACACAGAAAAAAATGTGTAAATTTTTTACTGAGGACAGATTGCATCATCTTAATTTCTAAAATAGGCATGAATAAAAGATATGCTTCCAATTTTGTATCCTCTCTTACCACTTGTATATTTCCCTCTGCTGTTGAATATCTATCTAAAAAATTATGAATATTTTTCATATCATAAATGCTTCATAAGGACAATTTTTTTTTCCTATTTTCACACAGTTAATGGAAAAGAAAAAAACAAAAAACAACACTAATGAGGAAATGATAAACAACACTGCTTGAATCACCAGCAGTTCCAGGAAAATTTCTAATGTTATTTACATTAATTGAATATGTGCTTTTTCAGTCACACAGGTTGCCACATTATTCCTTTTAAAGGTCTGTCCTCGTAAATAGACAATAGTCACCAGTGGTTTTGGAAAGAAGGAGTTTTCATTAATGATCTAAAATGCAGATTTTGTACACTTTATGATTCTAATCTCATTCAAAGAAATGAATATGTAGGTAGATGTTTCTCATATATAGCTCTATGTTTTATGCATTAAAAATAATAATAAAATAAAATTAAAAAAAAGCTTTTCCACAAGCAGTTTATTCCCTCCCTGCATTTGTAGTGATCTTATTAACTTCTTCGTTCTTCTTTCTTAAAAAACCCCTTTAACTCAATCTATCATGTCACAGGAAAAGAGGCTATGAAGAAAAAATAATGATTATTAGGAGTTCTATTCTTTACCTTATATAAACATTCAAACACATAAAGAGAGCAGTAATTTCCATACCTTTCATAAATCACCAAGAAAAATATAATTCGTTATTTTTTATCATTCTTTTAAACTTCACTGTCTTAACACTTCCTCCCTCACCCTCCCCCCCAAAAAAAAACACTTTCCCAAAAAACAGAAATAAGGCATTTTTATTATTTTTATTGGTAATTTTAAAGAAAAAATAGCATAGAAATATAAAATTAAAATTCTCTGTTGTTATGAAACTTGCAAAATATTTCTATTCTAATTTTTATACTCCTTTGTTCATCCTTTCCTTCCTTCCTTCTGCACTTTTTTAATCTGGATACCTATATGTGCTGGAGTGCAAGGTCCGAAAGATATAACCTTCTGGTTAGAAAGTTACATGGAACTCACTGAAATAATCTGAAACATTTGAAAAGAGAAAATAAATAAACAAAAAGATAAAATAAACAAACAATCAAAAATGGACAAACAAATAAATACATTTACTTTGTTAGACAAAAAGCTCCTACAAATAAACTCCTAAAATTTTTGCCTCTGATAAATCACATTTATAGTTAAAACAGAATTCTGCTGACCTAAATCTACAGCAGTTTTTTTTCCTATTTGTTTCTCATCCTAACTCTCTTGTACTAATACATAAAATAGCACATAGTATAGATGAAGAAGAAAATCTATTTCTCCTCATAGGTCAGCTGTCTTCCTTAAGTCAACCCTTGCACTTCACAAGGATTGAAGAATTTAAGATTTGCAGAAACTTTGAAAATAGGCAAGGAATGGTAGTAGCATTTTTGTTGTTGTTGTTGTTTATTTTTATTATTATTTTTTTTTCCAGACACATTCTCCACAGATTAAGAAAAAAACAGTAAATCTCTTCAGGAATTGAAAAATTGGTATTGAGTATATTATGGTTATTGGTCTGCAAGAAACAGACACAATTTTGGTTTTTTTCCACACAAATATCAAATTGGAAACACTACAAAAGGGAGTTAAAAATGCAAGCCTGTAGATGGTCCCTGAAGTATTTACCTGCTCTGCTTCAATAGTGCTTCAGACAGGTCTAAATAGAGTAATTTAACTGTTTTTGGTGTACTGGTACAGTTTTTTGTTAACAAAAGCAAGAGCAATCCTGTTTCTTTTTGATGTTCTTGCTTTTACTGAAATTGATTTGAGTTACACGGGATAGGCCTTAGCTCTAATTCTAAAAAGCAAGCTCCGAACAGTGAAAGTAGAAGTTTTGCTTTAATAATAGGTGAAATTAAGAAACTACAGTAGTATGAGGTGAACCAGATGATCTCCAGAGGTCCCTTGGACCCCCTATGATTCTGTGATTCTGTAACTTGAAAACAGCAATACATACAAGCTCCACATGAAATAAAATAATCACATTTTATGTGACCACAAACAATTTCAAACAATGCAGCAGATTATGATAATTAAGATCACATAGGGATGAGAAAATACTACAGAAAGATTTCTTGGGAAAGAAAGAGAAGCCCAGCAATAGCAGCATTACAGGTAGAACTGCAGTCTCTCTGTTTCAGCTATTTGCTATTACTGCTGATCAATTTCCGACAGTAGCAGAGAAATAATGACTCTATTTTTGCATGGTAGTTCTATGTTTATGCTACCCGACAACTATAAAAAAATATTTCTATTTTGCATTGATATCTCATTTCTAAGTATTAATGCTTTAAGGTAGGGATCTCATAAATTCTTTAATTTATGTTGATGAATTTCACACTGAAGGGTTTTCAGTTGTATTGAAAGACAACGGCATTTATTATCTGATAAAAAATTCATGATTTTACATTACATGGATACATTTACAGGAAGAAATGTGAGTAAAACAGTTCTCCAAATTCTGTTCTCAAAATGGTCTGCATAGTTTTTCTGATCTCAGTCAAGCCACTTGCATTTGGAAAAACTAGGTGTGAATCACAGAATGACAGAATCATAGAATACTGCGAATTGGAGGTGATCCACAAGGATCACTGAGCTCAACGCATGGCTTCACACAAGATAGTCCAGAATTCAAACCTGATGTTGGAGAATGTTGTTATTTTTTATTAAACTTCATGTGGTTGTTCACTGACCTGCCTTCCAATTTCAAGATCTCTCTGCAAGGCTTCTTTATCCTGGAGGCAATGAGCAACTTCTCCCAGTGTAATGCTGTACAAAAGCTTACTTAGTATAACTTCAGCTCTTGTATCTAATTCATAGGTGAAAATTTCATAGAGAACTGGCCCTGAAATGAAACCCCACTGGCAAATGGTTCCAGCCTCATGTAACTATTTACTAAAAGACTTTGAGCTCAGGCAGTCAACCAATTTTTCACCTACAGCATTACATATTTGGTTGTGTGCTGATCACTTCGTCCAAGATACTGTGAGAAGCAGTAATGAACGCTTTGCTGCTTCCCCTTGTCTACTAGGAGTGTAACTTTATCATAAAATTGAGACTAAGTCACAGAATCACAGAATCACAGAATTGTAGTGGTTGGAAGGGACCTCCAGAGATCATCGAGTCCAACCCCCTGCCAAAGCAGGTTCCCTACACCAGTCCATTAAGGAGACCTGTAAAAATAAGTGTGGAATGATTAAAAGGGCATGATTAAGCCTTTCCTTCAAAACAACCAAACAAGAATAAAAATAAAACAAAACAAAAAAGCCAGTAATAACAACAACCCAAGTATGCAGGGATACTTATAAACCCACCATTTGAGACAACACCCTGTTTTCACTGAAACATATAGAGCCAGAAAACTAGGTTACAATGTACCCAGACAGCCAACTGTTTTCTGGGGTGAGTGAAGCGCAGTAAAGCTTGCTGGTTGAAAGGAGTGATTGTACCACTCAACACTGATGCTGTCAATAATCAAGTGCTGCACATGGTTTTATAAATAATATATATGTTATTTAAAGGGCATAGAACTATTGCAGAGAGGTGACCGCATTGCAGCTCACAACTTCCTCAAGAAGGACAATATAAAGAGAAGTGCTGATTTCTCTCCAGTGACCTAGTGACCTCTGTGAATTGCTTAAAGTTGTGTTGGGGTAGGTTCCATTTGGATATTAGGAAAACTTCAGTGAGAGTGTAGTGGGAAACCTGATCAGGCTTCCCAGGGAAGTGGTCATGCCACCGAGCCCGTTGATGCTTAAGAACTGATTGGACAATGCTCTTGGGTTGTCGTCTGTATAGCAAAGGAGCTGAACTCATTGATCCTCATAGATACTTTACAGTTCTATGTTGAACCAGATGCAAGTCTTTTTGATTTTGCTATCTTCATTGACTCAGTATATCACAGAATTTTTTTCAATCCCAATTTCTGTTTCACTCATTTTGCTTTTGGTCGCATTGATACGTTACTTATTATAAAACCAGGAAGAGAATCACTTAGGTTATACTCTGAACACCTGCATGCTGGATGTCGTGTTGTGATTTTGCTGCAAAAAACTTACACACATCTGTGAAATGTACATTTATTTCACTGACTATAGTTGATTGAAGTTAGAGTGATTGTTCTTTTGCTTTCACGTATGCATTAATGTAACCTCCTAGAAACTCATAATCTTCCTAAAATATACTCTAATTGAACTGTACAGATTTAATGTCTTATGCCAACACTGTTTAATATTCAAATTTTTATAATTATATATCTTTCACAGCTGTAGTAAAGATAAAATATTTAAAATCTACTACTTCTGTTTCATTAGATCTTAATAAGTTATTAACTCTACACATATAATATCTCTGCTTCAGCTGCTACTATGAAAACAAAAGAAAACCCAGAAAATAAAATACATTTTTAATAGACAACTTACATTTTTAGAGCAAAATTAGCCTTAAAACTAATTAGGAGTGCCATCATTTTTCCAACAATCTGTATTTCTTTAAATGAAAGCCTAGCTTTATCTTGTAATGACAATAAAGATAGCACCTGAATGCTCTCTAGTACATCCTAATTAAGTCAACGTAACCTGTAACTCTAAATGAGGTAAGTTATGTGACATAGTTTCTGTTTGTTATAGATTCATGAACCTGCTCAAAACTTATTTCCCCTGCTAATGAGCTAATGAACTTTACCTCATCATAAATCTCAAACTGAATGTGCTTTATTTTGAATTATTTCCATATCCACCAAAGATAATTTAGGAGTAGAGTTTATCTTCTGTCTTATTTAGGAAAGTAGGGAATGCCTGATGATCTAGTTAGAAATTATTTCTTTACTTAACAGCACTTCAAACAGTCACTAAGGTATCTGGCTTTAGCAACAAATTACTGTGGAACAAATTTCAAGGGGGAAAAAAAGAAAAGAGTCAGGATAAATGACAAGAGCTAAGAGACCAAGCACTTTCTACAGACATCTTAGAGAAAAAGGCAATTAGGCTCCTAAATGTACCACTGTCTCCTACAGTTCTTGAATTTATGTTTGCTGAATGAACTGTACTGATATGAAGAGATTTAGTTAGGTGTTCAGAGGTCCCAATGCACAGAGGCATTTACAAAGAACACTGCAAGGTTAGGCCGAGGAAAGTTTGGCGATGTATGTATCTATAAAAAATAAAAATAAAAAAAAATAAAAAAAAAATGACATTGACATTTGTTACCACTGCTTCAAATTCTGGAAAACTGGCTTTTCCTCTCCTCTTCTTCTTTTTATATGCTGTGATTCTAAGAGGAACCTATAATCCAAGACTTTATTTGGCTATGTCAATCAACTGCTCATTCACAAAGACTCATGAAGTGATTAATGACAGGCTTGACTTAATTGGTAAATTAGCAGTAGAAGAGACCACTATTGCCTTGAAGCAACAGTCCAGTCTACAGAAGGTAACTGCAAGCTTATGTCGTAGCTATAAATACATAAGCTCAACATTTTGACAGTAATGGCACCCATAAAATGCTACTATTATAGAATCATATAATTGTAATGTTTTGCTATTTTCTTGTTACTTTCTGATCTCCAGTTTAAAATCATAGAATAACCCTTCTCTGGGTGAAGAGTTGGCTGGAGAGCCAGGCCCAGAGAGTGGTGTTGAATGGAGTTAAATCCAGCTGGCCTCTGGTCATAAGGGATTGGGATTGGGATTGGGATCTGTCTTGTTCAGTATTATTAGCAATGATCTGGATGAGGGGATTGAGTGCACCCTCAAGTTTGCAAATGACACCAAGTTGGGAGGAAGTGTCGATCTGCCTGGGGGTAAGAAGGCCCTGCAGAGACATCTAGATAAACTGGATTGATGGGCTGAGGTCAGTGGAATGAATTTCAATAAGACCAAGTGCCAGCTCCTGCACTTTGGTCCTAAAGATCCCAGGCAATGCTAAGTCTTTGAGCAGAGTGGCTGGAAGACTGTGTAGAGGAGATGGACCTGGGGGTAATTGGTCAGTGCTCAGCTGAACTCGAGCCAGCAGTGTGTCCAGGTGGTCAAGAAGGCCAACAATCTTCTGGCTTGTATCAGGAATTTTGGAACCAGCAGGTCATGGAAGGTGATCATCTCCCTGTACTAACTGGTGGGGCTGAACCTTGAATACTGAGCTCAGTTTTGGGCCTTGCACGATAAAAAAGGCATCGGGGCCCTGGAGTGTGTCCAGAGGGCAACCAAGCTGGTGAGGAGACTGGAGCACCAGTCTTATGAGAAGTAACTGAGGGAACTCGGATTGTTTTGTCTGGAGAAGATGAGGCTCACTGGAGACCTTACTGCCCTCTGCAACTACCTGAGGCTGTGGTGTGGTGAGGGTCAGCCTTTTCTTTTGGGTAACATGACAGGATAAGAGAGAATGGCATCAAGATGTGCCAGGAGAGGTTCATGTTGCATATTAGGGAACACTTCTCCAAAATAGTGGTCAGGCACTGGAAGAGGATGCCCAAGGAGTTGTTTGAGTCATTTCTGGAGGTGTTCAAGTAATTTGGAGATGTGGTACTCAGGGGCAAGGTTTAATAGGCAATATTGGTGGTAGGTGGATGGATGGACTAGATGATCTTGGAGGTCTTTTTCAACCTCAGTGATTCTATGATTTTATGATAGAATCATTTGTGTTGGAAAGGTCATCTAGTCCAACATTCCTGCAATAAACAGGGGAATCTACAGCTCGATGAGTTCTTCAGCACCTAGTACACACCACCTTGAATGACTCCAAGGTCAGAGCATTCGCCACCTCTGTGGACAACCTGTCCCAGCACTTCTCATAAAAATCATTTTTCTTAGGTCCATCTAAATCTCTCCTTTTAGTTTGAAACCATTTCCCCTTGTCCTATCACATCAAACCCTGCTAAAGAATCTTTTTCCTTCTTTCTTGTAACCCTTCTTTACATACTGAAAATCTGCTATCAGGTCTCTGAGCCTTTTCCTCTCTAGACTGAAAAGCCCCGTTTCTCTGTCTTCATGGGAGAGTTGTTCCATTCCTCAGACCATTTTTGTGACCCTCGTCTGGACACACTCTAACAGATCCTTGTCTCTCATGTACTGAGGACTCCACATCTGGACACATTACTCCCAGTGAGGTTTTACCACTACCTCTCTCAACCTGCTGACCATGCATCTTTTGATCCAGCTACAGTTGCCTTCCTGGCCTGCAAAAGTGCATTGCTGGCTCATATCCAACTTGTCAAACACCAGCACTCCCAAGTCCTTTCCGGCAGAGCTGTGCTCAAATGTGCACTGTATATGTATTCCTCACATAGAGTTGCTCTGTACTTAACACTAATTAGCAACTATTGCAGAAGTCTCTTAAATTCTGCTGACATTCATGATGTGAACCTGGTGCTTCTCCCCGCAGATACACTGTTTGTGGAACTTAGTTTAGGTTGAATGTTGGTGGTAGAGTGACTTTAAGGTTAACGTTAAAGATGTGAGAGGAAATACCATCAGATTTCCAATACAGTAAGTTACTGCTATTGCCATCAGAATGCCATCAGAAATCAGAAGGCACTGAACATCAACAGGTTGATATAGACTAGACTAAGCCTCTCGGTAGAAATATATCTTCTCAAGAATTGTCTCACAGAGAATGAGTTATAACATATGTTAATAAGGGAATATCCTGGAAATCCACAAGTTTTCAAGAAGCCCTGCCCTCTTCAACAGAAACCCAGCAACTTAATTAGTTACTAGTTTCTTAGGCTTAAACTGACTATTTGGGATGATCCTAGTGTACAGTAATTACAGTTCACTTGTAAACCAGATTTTGTAGTCTACTCATTCGTCACCGGATCACACTTCCTGAGGAGTTTTACCCTGAGGTACCTGAATGTGCATGTAATCCTAGGGCCAGAAGGTCACATTTATAGACAAGTCATCCGTATGATACTACTATTCTGCAAATAATATATGTATTATGCTATGCATGCATAGAGTCTATGCATACCATATATACTGACAGTAACTGATATTGAGTATTTTGTTTGACATTGTTCACGCTTGCAGATGCAGCCCTTTAGATCCTCATTTTGGATTTGAGTTCAAAATTTTATGTTGGATTGTTTTTTTTTGTTTTTTGTTTTTTGTTTTTTAATACATAACAAGGAACAAACAGCCCTTTATTGGGTTTAAAACATATAGCTTACCAGACTTGTTCAATTCAGGAGGAACTGTGAGGGAGTTAATTTGAAATAAAAATCTAACTGTGTATTCAGTAGATCCAAATATTTCACCAGGCCTGTCAATGTCAATGTTTATATAGGACTAACTGAAATAGTATAGACAAAGACAGCAAAGGAAATTTTTTTTATACAGAATATGCATTTCATAAAACAAAACTCAGTGAAAATGTTTGTAATATAAGAGAAGAAACAAAACTATACAGAAAACATATAAAGTTTCTCATAATAAAAGGCTGCTCCAAAAGTAATGCCTCCTATTTTGTTATATTGGGCCATGTTGTCAGAATCAGATGTTAATGGTACAGCAGTAGAGGTTGAATCTTCTCATCAACATTCCCTTAAATTTTCTTGCCTTGTAATGGATGGCAGCTGAGACACAGTCTGTCAAAATGGTATAGGACATGGAAGTGAGGATGAAACAAAGATATGTAACTAAATTTCTCCATGTGGAAAAAAATTACATCCATTGACACATATTGATGCTTGCTAATTGTTTATGGAGACCAAACAAAGGATGTGAGCAAAGTGAAGTGAAGTGAAGTGGACATCGTCAGCAGTTACAGCAATGTGAAAGACAAGCCATGTTCTGGACAACCATACACAGATTTTACACAATGGAAAGAACAGTGCCTCAATCAGTTCATCCTCACAAATCGTCTAATGATGATTATGTTGAAAAATAGTGTTTTGTAGCTGAGAATTTGCTCTATCAAAAAGTTATAATGCTCTTTGTGTCTGTAGTAATTTCCATGGAAATAAATGAGAGGCACTATTTTCAGAGCAACCTACATCATTCTAAGCTCAGTGGTTTATCAAAATTAATTTTATCTAAAAGCCTTCCAAATGCTTGTGAGGATGATGTTGATGACAACGATGATGATGATTTTAGGATCTAGGACAAAAAATCCGGCCAAGTATTTTATATCTTACCACTCCCACAGAAGAGCAATGTTTTTGTTTTAGCCTGAATTTGAAAACCTGACCCACAAACTCATGGCAGACTGGGCCTACATTAATTACCACATGAAAATCTTAGGGAGATAAGACACATTTATTGTGTTATGGAAACAAAATATTACACTTGTAAGAATAAGTTCCTTCTACAGTCATGGAAAATGTTATTTGAAATTCATCGCGTATACCTCCTAGAAAATTTGGCAACCTATTTCTGTTCAAATGAAAATATAAACCTCTTTACTTCTTTTTACGTACATATCTATATTGAAGCAGTTCTTACACTGTTTTTAAATCTAGTTAATCAAACTCTTTTCTGAACTGTTTTATTTTGCCTCAAGAATAACTTGATTTGATTAAACTCAGTCTTATGCCCAATCAAGATAAACTCCTAATCATTTTAAACTTGAAAAAGCACTTTTAAATGGACCTCTAAGGTATCAACATGGGGGCTAATTCATGTAAAATCAGTTAAATTAAGCCAGCACAAACAAGGCTTAATAGCAAATTAGTTTTTATCCCTATATAATGCGAAGTAGATATTTGTTCTAAAACAGTCTGTTTTTCTTTAAATTATTTTTAATTCTCAATTATATTATCTACTGGCTCACTGTATGAGCAAAGTTTAAAGCATTTAGTAACAACAAAGGTTTTCTATTAAAAAAAGCAATTTCTGTAAGATATCCTGAATGATTTCTTTTTTTTATATAAGTTAAACTGTATTCAGCATTTGATGAGCTTTCATGTGTGCTGGATATTTATCATCATCAAAGTATTTTTCAAAATCACCAAAGGCAGTCAATTCTTTTAAGACTAAACCACCACCTGCTTTGATGCTATATATTTTTCCCAGGGGTTTGGATCAACCCTGAAGTCATTACTAATGTTTTACTGTGAGGAATACAGGCTGAGAACTGCCATAGTTTGTTTGTGAACTTGCTTTTTGTTCATTCTGCTACGAAGTCCTGAGATTTTTGCTGTCATCTGGAAAAATCTGTGAAATAGGGGAGTGGGGAAGTCAACACAAAAAAATACAAGAAAAGAAATCACCAAACACAAGCAACCAAACAAATTCTAAAAAGCAATATCTTGGGCAATTTTTATGAGCATGCTTCAGACTAAGATAATCACAGATAAGAAGTCCTAATTCTGATGCTACTGTTCTTACTGGAGTTAAGTCTACCTAGAAAACAAGAAACATTTTATACAGAGAGGGTTGGAAAGAGAGGCAGAAAGCGATAACCATAAATACCTGCATGTTCCCCAGGAGTACAAAGTTATGCTTGGAAATTGTCCAGAGATTTGTGATTGAAATCCCTGTCCTTAAACTATCTAAGTTTATCTACTATCAAGCTGCTTACTTATCACCACTTATTGGAACCAGTAGTAGAAGGGACATGCATCCTATTGTTCTCACTTGAAAAAAGGATCAAAGTGATTGGAAATCAAGCAAACGTTTTTTCCATCTTTGAAAATAGTGAGATCTTCTGCTTGGGAAAAGAGGTGGAAATACCAGTTGATAATACAGATTACGTCCAGAATCAATTTAGCATTTTCTGATCATATTATAAAGCCTGGCAATCTATTCTTAAAAGTTCTGTGACAGGCTGGAGGAGAATACATACATTTAGCAACACAATACTTATTCATGTATGTAATACTTTACATACTCATTAAAAATTCTGAAGAAAGTTAAAAAAGTCATAGAGCTGCTGTTACTTCCTCAATGGCTCATTGAAGGGGATGGTTACAGTCAGAAGATATACTTCAGTAGCATAAAGCATTCTTGATTTAAATACATATGCAAGGATATAACTGTTTTGAAGGTTTTGTTGTTTAGAAATTCATTTTTAACTGCTTATTAAGTCATTTTTATATTTTTTTTCTAGATCCATATGTAAAACACACACAAAAGAAGTACAAGTATTTTTTACTATGTACAAATAACTATATATCTGAAGCCAGAAATAAAAATCATTCAAGTATTTGACTTTCTGTTTTGAGCCAGTGTCAGATGTTTTATTTTATGCATTTTTGCTGTGGTGAGGGCAGATATAATAATAAAAAAATAATAAAATAATAATTAAAAAAATTAATTTGTAAACAACAACAACAAAGAGAAGGTAAAAATGTGATTGTTAGAAACTTCTAGCC
Source organism: Tetrao urogallus (assembly GCF_951394365.1). Classification (NCBI taxonomy): domain Eukaryota; kingdom Metazoa; phylum Chordata; class Aves; order Galliformes; family Phasianidae; genus Tetrao; species Tetrao urogallus. Next base: position 39,082,600 of record NC_136816.1, read on the forward strand.
ACTTATATAACTTTTTTGTTGTTCACACCTAAAAATAGTTTCTATACATTGCTCTTCTATATAATGTAGCTCAACGTATAATTTATCTTTGCTTTGAAATATCTAAGCAGACCAACATGAGTGAATCATTGAAAATAGACTCCACAGCCAAAATTTGACTGACTTGGCATCAAAATACCAAGCTTTTTCATGCATTTAGTTGCCAAGGACATTTTGAGGATCTGTTCCAAATCACATTAAGATGTGACATTTTGTACTGCATATATTGTTAAATTGTATATTTTCATTCCTGTGTGTTAACAGTACACCAAGCTCAATATCATCAAGAAAAGGCTGATTTAAGAATTAGTTGGACAGCATGGTATTTAGTAAAGGCTCCTGTCATGGAAATAAAAAATGAATTGCCAGATATTTATCTTAACAGGGTACCGGCAGTTGTGCTTTCTTGAACTCAGCAGATAAATGACTACAACTCATATTATAGTTGTGCATTATGTTCTTTCAGAATGAAGATCGTCTAGTCACATAACATATGTTTACAATGTATGATGTGTCAGAAAGCTCAGAACTATTTCTGAAGAAGCACTGAGGTCGTCAAAGCCCATCCTAGAATGATGAGGTCATGTTTTTGCTCAGTAACTGAATACTGAATGACTGATCTGATATTGAATGACGTATTTGAATGGGAGGCTGAGCAGCCTGACAATGATGAGGATGACCATGCTAAGCTACACTCCTTGTTTGGACTCAGTTCTTACACGTTCATACAACACTGCATGGTCAGTTGAGAATGAGGATTCTAGGGTACGAAAATTGACAAATTTATCACTCTACAAAACTGGTTTTATTTAGTTTGAAATAATTTGAAGACTAGTATATAATATTTTTTTTAGATTGGGAAGAGCAATCGTCTACTTCTGAGTGTCTATAGATACAATACCTCCACAGGTTATTCTTTTGATTTTCATAGGAATAGACAGAGGTGAATTTCAAGTCCAACATAACTAAGCACAAATTTTAGATTTAACTTAGCAGTGAAAGCACCATCTATAGTTAGGTCAGACATGGGACATTATGCATGCGGTGCTGTCTAACCTTCTTTGAATATTTAAGATGGATACCAAGATGTTATATTCATGATAGCACCAGGTCATCCTACAGTAAAGTTTCTTTCATTATTTTTCTGGTTTTATTATTTGTTTCTTCTTTCATTATAAAAGCTATATTGTGATATCTTAGGAACACAATGAAAGCAAGAAATAGAACGAAATACTGAATCAGTGATGACACAAAGTCATATATATAGTCAACATATTGTGGGTTCAGGCTTACATACTAAGAATATGGTCTTAAATTGGTTATATCAAACAAACTCAAAGAAACAAGATGAGAATTCATAATTCATAGTTCACCCTGGTTTATATGAGTATAGTTCAATTAAGTGAAACTTCTGTTCAAAACAAGATTATACACATCTAAAATAACAAGCATATTTGCAATAAGAACATGGAACTAAAAAGAAAAAAGAAGTGGCTAGATGCTCATATAATTGGAAACATCTTAATAATCTCAGTAGCTAAAGAGTCAAGAATTTCCAATTTTGTGGTGCATTGTGCATGTAGAATGGGGCAGTGACCAAAGCATGCTGTCATCTGGCAGCAGACTGGGCTTTGGAAGCTGCCCAATAACCAAGATTTGTGCTCCTTTATGTTGAGCTTGTACTTCACTTCTCCTGGACACTGTTATGAGTGGAAAAAAATCAACAGAATCCAAAGATAATTTGGATTACAGATCAAAATTAAATGTAACCTGATACTCACAGGTTTGCTTTTCTTTTTGAGTGCGTTTGATAAAACTATGTATTTGTCAAGGAGAGAGTGGAAAATGTATTTGTCAAGAGACAGAATATCCACTGGGATCTTAATAATCTTTTCCAATCTACTTTATTATGTATAATGTTATACTGGGTTTCTATCACAATGTAACAACCATACATGTACATGCTCATTTTGTATATTGTCTTAATTGTGCTGTTAAACAGGCTAGTCCTCTCTACTCCTTCACCACTCTCTCCATCACTCTCCCAGAATTTAAGTTTTCATTATATTATACTGTGCTGTTTTAAGTGTATTTTCATTTTATTGAATACTGGTACATTCAGTTTTCAGTCAGGCATAATATAAAAAATAAACAATACCAAAGAATTCCTGAATATCTTAGCTATATATTGCATAAAATAGAAAAATGGTAACATATATCTGATGATAGAACTGATTTTCTATATGTGTAAAATCCTTACAGAATGAATATTCTTTGTGAACTGCATAGATAGCTGTGTACATAGATACACCTGCCATGGAGATATTGTATACAGTGTGTGAATTTAGTATTTATGTACTTGCAGGTCAGCTATGTTTATGCTCACAGATCTGTGCTGTTCTTGGTCAGATATAACATGGCAACTAGGCAAAAATAATTTTGATGCACACACAATTTCTAGTTGGAATTAGTGGGAAAGGTGCTGTCTTTAGGCTTGATCTGAAGATTGGATAATGTTTTAATAGCCTTTGCTTACTAAATAGTAGGATATTATTTGAGACGGTCAAGTAAAGATCATCACCAGTTATTGTAAGCAGTTATCGTAAGGATTTCAGGTCTTCGTTCTCAGATCATAAAGTCATGAAAATGGTTTTGGTCAGAGGAGACCTTAAAAATCACCTAGTTCCAAACCCCAAATAATCCATAGTGGCCATAATCCATAGTGGCCATCCAGTTTCAGGTTACCCAGTGTGCTATCCAACCTGGCCTTGAACACTTCCAAGGATGAGGCATCCACAAATTATCTGGGCATTTCTCTCTCTTATTGTACCAACTTCACCACTCAGCACTCATTAGCAAACTTGCAGAAGGTGCACTTGGTCCCACTTCTAGGTCCTTGATAAAGATGTTAAAGAGCTTTGGTCCCAAGACACTCGAATTCACTCATCACTGACCCCCACCTCAACACAAAGCCATTGAACACAGCTCTCTGTCCGTGATCATCCAACCAACTTTTTTTCCACTGAATAGTACCTCTCTGATTTAGAGATAAAGATGTGTTATGAGACTATGTCAAAAACATTGCAGAAGTCCAGTTCGATTGCACAAGTTTCTCTTCCTTTGTCCATCATAGAAGACCAGATTGGTCAAGTACCATCTGCCTTTGGTTATCTTGGATCACCTTCTCATCTTATTTGTGCCTTAGCATATCCTCCAGGAAGATCTATTCCATGATCTGTCCTGGCACAGCGGTGAAGCTGCAGTTCCCCAGGTCTTCTTTTATCCCTTTTTTTCTTTTTTTTAAATGGCAGTGTTATTTCCCTATTTTGATTCATTGTCAATTTTGCCCGACAGCCTTTTGAAATAACAGAGAGTGTCTTGTCAACTACATTAGTCAGTTCCTTCAGGACCCCGGGATGCATGTTGTTGGGCCCCATAGACTTGCATATACTCAATTTCATCAGGTGGTCTTGAACTCACTCTTTGCTTAGAAGTGAAGGAACAGAATGGGTTTTACAGAAAGTTCTCACAGAGTTTTCATAAATTATGCCTTGGAATTATTGTCTATTATATAATTGCCTATAATAATTCCATTCTCTTACTGTTGAGAGATATGACAGGGATTATTGACAGTATGGCATGGTTAATGTTTATGACTTGACATGCTTGCATTAAATTCTTTATCACTGCTAATACAACACATCAGTTGAAAAAGGAAGAAATTTAGGCATGTTACTCATTATATGTATAGCAATTAAACAATTTTTTTTTCTTCATGGATGTTATTCCCAGATAAATTATTTTCACTAACTTTTGCAGCAGCCAGTAAGTAAGAGGATGCAAATATAGCTGAAGATTTGTTTTAATTTTAGCTAAGTATTTCCAGAGATACTCAACTCTACAGGAAAGTTTGGGTTCTAAAAACAGTTGCAGATGCAGCTGGATTCTTATTTTATCCTCTGTGCCTCTTGTCATGGACAAACAGATGCATGGACACTGTTGCCAATCTGAAGTACAAGAGTTCAGGTGATAAAGAGAAGAAACATAACGCATGTGTGAGATAGACATTCAAGCTGTTGCCAAGACTACCTGAAAGATCTTTATTCTATTTCTATACAGAAAGAACAATGAACAATTGGCAGGGCTTTTGTGAGGATTGCTTATCTCTTGCACCAGCCACTTAATTCCTCTAAATACTGGAAACAGGCTTCCTCTTCTCAGTCTGGGAAGAGGTAAAATCTGACTGTTAACCTATTGTGTTCCCTGAGGTTCAAAAGAAGTATCAGTATCAGACTTTTATAAGTGATGGTAGCAGCTTTGTCTCCTCTTAGCAGATAGAGTACATGTATTTTAAAGCAAGGCATGGCAGAGAGCTAATTTTTTGCATTACATTGCTTTGTGGAATATATATAAACCAAGTATATTCATTCTTTTATTGTGAGTGTCCTTCTGTCTGTATCTAGGTTTAGAGCTGAAAAGTCATCACAAGGTAAGAAGATATTAAACACCAACTGATCAATAACTGTTTAGAACTGTATTCTTTGATTATTACAAATTGAAAGTAAGATAAGTAAAGCTTGTTTAACTTTCCACTGTGAAATGTATTTGCATTTCTGACACTTGTTCTCCACAGAGAAGCAGAATACACACCCATATGTGAAGGGTGATCTGAAAGTAATGCCTCCTATTTTATTATGATGGCCCACAATGGCAAGGCAGATGTTCATAGGATGGAAATATTCCCTTATATTTTATTGCTGTGTGACAGATGAAAGCAGAGGGGCAGTGTGACAAAATGGTGTCTGACAATGGAAGCGCAGATGAAACAAAGGTGTGTAACTGAATTACTTTATGCAGAAAAAAATGGCACCCATTTGCATTCATTGATGCTTGCTGAATGTTTATGGATATCAAACAGTGGATGTGAGCACAGTGATGGAGTTGGTGGTGCATTTCAGCAGCAGTGATAATGATAGGGGGTCACTTCTGCTAGTGCAGACTTTTATGTGTAGCATACTGGTTCTTGTTAATCTCTGGCAAAAATGCACAGCTCATTGTCATTACTATGTTGAGAAAAATACATTTTGTAGCTGTGAATTTGCTCTGTGAAATTGTGCTCTTTGTATCTGTTTTAGTTTCCTTGACAGTAAATACAGAGCATTACTTTTGGAGCAGCTTATGTATTTGTTTTTCCACATATTTAGATGCTTATACAGGTAGAACACAAAAGTGTATACAAACCGGAAGAGAAAGTACAGTGGACACACTGTTGAAAACTTTTTCTGCTTGCTCAAGACAAGATTTTTCCATCTCTAATATATTGCTTGTAACCTATGTAAGGATTGACTGCACAAACTGAGAACACTAATATGTTTTAGCATACACACACATAGATTATGATCTAAATCACACTAGTGAGGACTAATGAGTTAGTTACTCTGCATGTGGTTCAGTTTAACAAATCAAAATTATGCTCACAGCGTCATAATCAATTTGTATTACACCAGTGCATGCAAATGAACGTAATGAGCGTTGAAAAATCTGCAGGTAGAAGTGGAGATTAAGTAACAAATTCCACAGGCTGTATAAAGTGTTGCTTCTGTCTGCAAATAGAGGAGCCAGTTAATTAATATGAAAATATTACTAGTCTAGATCGCTGTATAATTTGAAAATAAATTTAAAGAAGCCAAATCAGAGATCTGTATGACCAAAATATGACTTTTGGAAGCTGAAATAATATAAAAAGCAAGATAATAATAAAATAGCAGTGATGAGCATTTTAACACTACCAAGCTGTCTTAAAGAAAAGGTTATGCAGTGCAGCCCCCTGAGGCCCATGGAGCTGGCTGACTACCTGAAGTATAAGGGAGGGACTGGGGATGAAAGTTAATGCATTTTTTTTCTGCCATTTTGTTTACTTAACTGTAAGAATCTAAAATATCTTACTCTCTAGAACTAAGTGAGAAGAGATTGCTGAAAGGCTGTTTTGAACTTCAGCTCTACTGAGGATCTCTCTCCTTCTGTTTTTTTTTCAGGGCTTGTTTGTGAACTGCATTCATGTATTCCTGTAGGGCTTCGATTTTGCTTTTTTTTTTCCCCCGCACATTTTCACAGAATATTTTCTGTATTTTGTTTGTTTGTTAGTTTATTTTCATGTACAAAGACTTACAACACTCTCAAATCTCCTCTCATTATTTGGGAAATTTCTTAGTCCACAGAACTCAGACATTGTACAGTATCAGATTTCAGTTAGCATTTTCCTATTATTCTGAAAAAAGAGTGTCTACATATATTTGGCATGTAGGTGGCTGTTACTCCTAGAATTTCTCTTAAAGTAGTGAGACTTCTCAGCCTTCAGCATTAACTAAGAATTTTATATTAACTTGAAAAATGGGAAATTTCTATTAATTGAAAGGGGGAAAGCTATATACCATGAGGGTATTTTCAAACACTGGGGTGGGTTCTTGGAGAGGCTGTGAAACATATACCCTTTAGGATACTCAGAACTTGTCAGAATCTGACAAGACCCTGAAAAGCTTGCTCCAATTGAGCTATACATCTCCAGAGCACCCAGCCAAACAATCCAAAGATGTCATTATGGGGTTACAAAAACCGTCAAGATAATCTAGAGGAAAATATCACATTAGCAACTATGAAGATAAATGTGCTCCAGAGTAAAAATGAAAGTGGTGTCTATTGGCTCAGTCTCTTCTTACATAAGGACTGTTCTGTATTGCTGAGACAAAGTGATCTTGAGGAGTAATATCCCACTGTGAGAGGGCTACTCTACCAGCTACATGCACAGTTCTTCACTCTTCCAATTCAATATAGGAAGCAGCTATGAATGGATTTCCTCATTACGCTGATGATCCTTGCATTTTGTTGTGGTTTCTCAATGTCACTGACAGTCAAAACAGCTTAGAAGAATCCTCAGTGTTCACTTCTCTCAGGGACCAGAGCAGCACACACATGGTTTATGATCTTGTAATCTTTCTATGCTTACCCCTTATTTACTCCATTTGTTGTGTGTGCTGATAGGTGATAGTAATGGCTTAGAGAATTACTGTATTTAATAGTAAGGAGCTGTTTCCCACATGATAATGACAACACCTTTTATAGTGGCTCTGAATTTAATTCCGTAGTGTCCAGCACTTCTGTAACATTCAATAGTCTCTGATCCAGTGACACATGCAACAGAATAGTGATGGAGTAGCTAAGGAAAATGTTAGCATGGCATATTCCCCTTGCCTATTGAAATATCTTCCTGAAATAAAAATTTTACCGAATGCAGCAAAGCTGCAACTTATGCAGTGCATATATTGTAAAAATATATATTTATTACATGTGAAATGAAGGTGTTATGTCCTTTTTTAAATCTGTCTTCAGTCTCACTGAGAAGCACAGAAAAGCAGTTTCAGCTGATTCTTATAAATATCTGCATTTAACCAGAAAAAGATGCAGATACACAAAAAAGATGAAATAAAATGATAAATAATAAAGAAATAAATCTAAGATATGATTAGTTAGAATTTGGAATATTCCTCAAGAAGAAAAAAAAGGCTAAATTCCTTGAGTGAATTGTTTGCTTTTTATGATTTCTTTACTATATAATTTGACACATTCTAGAATAGAATTATGTAGACATTCTGAAGCAGAAAATGAAAATACATTATTGTCATGAGAAGATGTAACTCTACCCTGTCCACACACGTGTGTTATTCAATAAGTTATGGAAGAAGAGTGCATTCAATGTGGTTATGTGGTTATGGTTGTGGGTTACACTTACCTGAACACAGTTCTTTTTTTTATATGTCAAAGAAAGTTCTTCGTAGCAGGTATGCAGCAATAAAAATGTGATTGTCCCTGTCTAGGAACTCTTAACTAATTTGTTATAGGTCTTAAAGTTACTAAAACATGTCAAATTTGGGTCATTTTAAATATTGTATTTCTTTAAAAGATCTACTTGAAACACATCTCCTGTTTCAGATAGATCCTGCTTAATTGGGAGTTTGTATTATACTTTGTCTAAATACACTCATGTATGACTTGTTCACTTAGTGCATTATATTATATTCCCCAATGAAATTAGTATTTCTGTGGAAGTTAGGAAATCTTTAAGACTGTTATACTTTTATTCTTTATTAAAGAAGCCTTCTGTGTACAACCAGTATAGAGGGGAGACAGACCAGAAAAATGCTTTTTAGCATTTTGCACATCAGCAGTTACTAAGCATCAATTTGATTCTTTCCCCCACATGTTGAAACACAGCTCAGAGCATTAAACCCATTCTCCAGTGATTGGGACAAAAGTAGGTTAGTAGAGTGGGTTGCTAGGAGACCAATGTGAGCGTCATCTATGACCTTGCAGGGCATAAAGAAACTGTATAGATTTATTGAGCTCTGTGGCATATTGTCTAAGTTCTCTGCTTGCCTGTCTTACTCCATTTCCATCTGTTGTAGTGCTCTAGCTCTGCCATATACATGCATAAATATCCTCCACTTCCACAGCAGCCATGTATAAAGAGATTCACCTCTGCTTCTTCAGACTTCCTAAAGCATCACCATTATTACTCTTACATTAAGCTACTGCATAGTGTCTTAGCTAACCAGACACAGTGAAAGCAGCATCAGCAAAACCCTATCCTTTTAAAAGCCCACTTCTTCATACTGTTGCTGTTAGAAATATAGGAATCTGTCCTACTGGGAACAGCACTATGAAAAATGTATAAACATCACAGAGTAATTTTGCTGTCACATTCAAAATATTTTTTCTGAGTTGCAACCACAATTTTCTTTGCTGAGGTGACTTATGGTTAAACAACTGTGTACTTTAGGGATCTGTGGCAATCATGTCATTTTCCTGATGTGTTTTTTGGAAACAGCTGAAGGCATCAGGTAGAAAGAAAAACAAATGAAAACATGATACTTACACAAATAAATCAACTAAAAAAAATGTCTTTTAGATATGCAAAATCTTCAGTACCAGAATTTCTCTTTCTGTGAGGCAGTTTTAGATGTTTACTGTTTGAATGCTACTGTTTGCATTACACAAGAAGAGACAAAGATTGTGGGTCAGATAATAAAACCCTCAGGTAATCCAGCCAATTTTTGTTAGCAATCTACTTGACAGAAAACTGTCTCAATAATCTGTATTAAAAAGTACTGTGTTGGGTACTTCGACTGAAGCCTGGCCCATTCCACAGTTTGTGTCACGTATGTATCATTTTGTCTGACATATACATGTAACAGTAAAGATTACTTTTAGGAAGAAGAACACTTTTCCTAAACAACCAGATTATCTGTCCTGCTTTCTACTTTAGCGGGTCTCAATAAACTACTTTGTGAATGCCAGTAAAAAATGGCTGTATCAGAGCAGTGAATAAAGTGAATTCCAGACAAAAACAAAACAAAACAAAACAAAACAAAACAAAAAAGGCTTTTTTTGGAGGCTATTCCTGATCACTTGCCCTCTTGCATTTAAACCTATGAACAGATTCCTAAAGCGTCTCAACTACCTACAACTATCATAGAGATGCTCAGGTACCATGATGAGAACTGGAACATTAAAATCCTAGATTATCAGTGCATCAGTTCTGCCAGTAGACAACGATCCTCAATCAGTACTAGTGAGAAGAAAGAAATTCAGTTGTTGGTTCATTTGATATTACCCTCTCTTGAATCATGAAACCATGGCTGAGAGATTTTCAAGCATATAATTTTTATGAAAACAAAACAAAAAAAATGGCAATGGTTTAGGAAGTCTCTATTCCTTCCACAAAAAAATCTATTGAATTTTTAAATGTGTTGGGGCACTGGGGAGATGCTGAAAATGATCTGGTGCCTAATCTGCCCTGTTAGCAGAATTTGGGATCTAGAGTGCAGTCCAGCAGCTGATGCACACCATGGAACTCTTTGGGTAACTAGATGGGCATCTATGACTACAAACTCTGAATGCTCACGTTTGCTGTTGGACATGTATGTAGTGTCTGCATCATCTTTGTTAAGGCTGAGGATGTGTCATTTGTTCATTGCATTTTGATTCAGGCCACACCTCTAAAACCAAAATCTTACTGAGAGTCAGTCCTGGGGGTACGTTAAGACATGACTCACTGATGCCAAACTGCACTAAACCTAACACACAACAGAATTATCATTGACATATTGATGATCAGTGGTTCTACTGGCTCTTCGGTACAATATTTTAGTGGCAAAGAAGATTAAAATGTTCTCTACTACTCAGAAATAAAGGAACAATATTAAAACATTGTTGAATGGAAAATTTTGGTGCAAGTATTTTCCTTGCAAGTACTTTCCACTGAAGCTGAGCTCATTTGGAACCAGAATAAGGACTATAGAATCAGAAGAAAAGTAAACAAAAATATAAAGCTTGTGGAATGCAGCATTCTGGCAAGGTGCTTCAACGTTCCAGCTGATAATCTCTCAGGTATCTCATATGTTTAAACAAAGACTATCTTAAATTTTTCATGCACTTTACACTATTTAGATTATTGTGAGAATCTGGATCTTAAAACGTACAATGACATAATCAGCCAAAATTTTGGAGATATTATTTTTGTTAAAATGTATAGAACTGTGTTCACAGGTGGCAAGATAACTCTACAATTCCCCTCACACAGTTTATAAACATAAAACAACAATTCAAGACTTCTCAGCAGGACGGACAAAATTTTGTTTTAAGAGCTCAAGTCTCCTCATGAGACAGAAAAAAATAGATGAGAAAGGGATAGTCTTGAGATGGAAGTTTCAGAATATGAGCTTGCAGCCATATCATATTTCCAGGACTCTGATGGCCCAAAATATGTGTGTCCACTATGTCATAGAAAACAATCTACTATTACTGTACTTTAAAGTGGGATTTGATTAGGAATGTAAGCTTAATGTTGAAATTAATTTAAAGAGAAATTAATATTATTCTCAATAAGTGAACAGAGAGAAGGCTATCCATCTCTACTCTGAGGGAAGATTAAGGTAATTCATATAAAAACAAACTTAAAACAAAACAAACGACAACAACCCATATATTGATTTCAATAGGAATCACTCTACAAAACTGTCCACACATTGGCATTCCCACAGTTTTAATTTCACAATATACCTTAAAAAAAACATTTTGATTTATGAAGGGAATATAATCTCAGAACAAGATTTTCCTCACTACAGTGTTGTTGCTTCTACACAAAACAAGACATTATGTTGTCCTCAAGGTTTGATAACACCCAGTGTGAGGATGTGTATAAATAGAAAAGTCTGAAAGGGGAAATTTTGTTACTGTTGATCTTCAAACAAGCCCTTGTGTGTATTTGATTATCTTCTAAAGAAACAATTAATAAATGATAATCAGCAGTTTCCTTTCTGCTTCATTCAGATTAAACTTGTCTACATTAGTAAGTTGATAGAGTACCCAGAAACAGCTTATTTATTAAAATCCAGTATATCCATACCGTAAATATCCATACTGTGTTGCACTCACTTTCTTGTACTGTGCCCCCTGCTGCTGCTGGATATTGCTTTGGATTTAGTACATTGCCAGAAGAACTACCATTAAGGAGTATGCATACAGCTAGTCTATTCTAAAATCTACTGGGATATGGAATTGAAGTGTCTCATGCTATCTGGTTATCAAGGATTGTATGGAAAATGGGAGGAATTAGAAATCTGTGTGCAATTGTGAGGCTGTGATCTTTCCAGGCTATGGGAATATGGTGTGATGACACCTATGACTGCAGTGCTGCAGTATAATGTTACAGGACTTAAGAAATGGCAGTCAGTAATGATGAAGAGATGGAGTTGTTCTTTATGTGATAGAACAAGTACTGTGCATTGAGCTCGTCCTGATAACAGATGGTGAGCCTATTGAGAGCTTATAGGTAAAGGCTAGGATGCAGACAAAAATATGTGGCTCTTTAGTTGGTATATTTCTACAGACCTCCCAACCAGGAAAAAGTGAATGGGGCTTTCTACGCACAGCTTAAATTAACTTCACAGTCACAGACATGGGCTCTCATAGAAGATTTCAATCACCTTGATAGCTCTTGAAGGAATAACACAGCAGAGCATAAGTAATCTAGGCAGTTCCTGGATAACATCAGAACTTGCTGACCCAAGAAATAGAGCAACAAATGAGGAAATATTCTTTGCTGGATCACATACTCAAACAACTAAATGTTTGTTGGAGACATGAATGTTGAAGACAGTCTTGACTGCAGTGACTTGAGACAGTGGAGTTCACAACCCTCACAAAGATGAAGGGAAGGACAAAACCACAGAATCACAGAATTGTAGGGGTTGGAAGGGACCTCCAGACATCATCGAGTCCAACCCCTCAAAAAAAGAAAGCTCTAATCCTTGTGCTGCAGAAGCAGATTTTGACCTCTTCAAAGATTCACTCGAAAAAATTCCTTAAGCATGAGAAATCCAAGAAAGCTGGCTGATAAACGATCACCTCCTCCAAGCTCAAGAGAACAGTCCATCCATGAGCAGGTTTTCAGGGTAAGAAAGAGTACCTAGAGATCCACAGGCTATATTGCCATCACCTTGTTTCCAGAGAATGTGAGGGAACAACTAATCCTGGAAAAAATTTCCAGGCACGTGAAGATGATCAGGCACAGTCAGCATGGATTCAACAAGGGGAAATAAGAGTTGACCATATCTATAGCCTTCTACAATGGCTGGCCTGTTAGATGAGAAGGGAGAAGTGGATATAATCTGCCATGTTTTCAGCAAAGCTTTTGACAATATTTCACATGAGATCCTCATAGAGAAACTGATGAAGTATAGGTTGGATAGATAGTGGATTGAAAAGTGGCTGGATGTTGGGCTCAGGAGGTGACCCAAAGCATGCATGGAGTCATAGAATATCCTAAACTAGAAGCAGTCCACAAGGATTATTGAGCTCAGTCCAGGCTCCACACAGGGCTACTCCTATAATAAACATATGTCTGAGAGCATTGTCCAAACACTTCTTGAATTATGGTGAGCTTGGTGCTGTGGAAACTGCCCTGGGAACTCTGCTCCAGTGCATGACACTGGAACAAGTGAACAATCTCCACAACTTTTCCAGGCTTTGAAGTGAGACTGTAATTACCAGGTCTTCTCTCTTTCTCTTGAAAACTTGGACATTTGCTGGCTTCCAGTTAACTGAGACTGCAAGTCTGATGATAAAGACACAGAATATTCTGAGTTGGAAGAGATTCACAGGCACTGTGGATCCCAGATATGGGATTTATTTTTTTTTATTATTTTTTTATTATTTTTTTTTATTATTTTTGCTTTTGAACATGAAAAATTGAAAATATTGAATTGGGTTGAAAATATTGGAATTTTACATTATAACATTGTACCATTACATAACTGGTTCTACCTCAGAGGATGGTGATCAGTGATATGAATACTGCTAATTAGTAATGTATGTCAGGATTCCACTCTGAATACAATCCTGTTCACCATCTTCATTAGTGATCTGGGTGATGGGGCAAGAGTTGGTTGGTGATACTGGTTGCCACACTCGGCAAGTTGGTTGGTGATATAGAACTAGGATGAGTAGCTCATATCTGTGAGGTTCACGCTGGTAGCCAGAACTGCACACAGGAGAAATGAGTTGACAAGAAACTCATGAAGTTCAACAAAGAGAAGTATAAACTTCTATATCTAGGGAGGAAGAGCCCTATCAGTCAGTGTATGCTGGGGAGTGACTGGATGCAAAGAAGCTCTTCAGAAATGGCCCTTGGCATACTTGATGACTAAGAGACATCAACATGCCCTCATGGAGAGACAAACAACAGTATATTGGGCTGCATTAAGAGTGTTGCCATACTCCTCTACTCAGCATTGATAAGGTTTCCTCATGAGTACTGTATCCATTTCTGGGCTTCCTATTTCAAGAAAGATATAATGCTACTGGGGTGAGTCTGACAATGGGGCACTACAAAGATTAAGAATCTTTCAAGAAATAAGAGCAAGTTTCCTATGAAGAAGAGCTGAGAGAGCAGACAGTGCTTTTTCATCAATATATACAAATACGTGAAGGGGGAGTGCAGAGAAGAGAGAAATGAGCTCTTTTCAACAGCGCTCAGTAAAAGTACAAAAGGCAATGTACAAAAACTGGAACATGTAAATCTCCATCCAAACATCAGACTGCAGAAATGATGGAGAGCTTGCACATGCTGTCCACAGCAGTTGTGGAATACTTTTGGATAAATTCAAAAGCCAGGACATGGTCCTGGGCAACCTATTGCAGGTGAGTAGATGCTTAGGACAAGATGAACTCCAGAAATCCTTTCCAAACTTGAGTGGTCTGTGATGTTGTTTCCAGACCCATGAATATGGGGCTGTTGTAACAGAAAATTCAAGTAGAGGACTGCGAGTCTTACTGGCAGTTTGATGCCTGGCATAGTCTTACTCTCATGTAATGACTTTGGATCTCCGTTTTGAAGTCATTAGTGTATTTCCCCATATTTATGGGTAAAACATTTGTGGATGGAACAAGAGATAAGATTAGGATATGCATGAAAACTTTCTTATTTGCTGTCATTGTTACAAAAAATAAATGTCTTATGGATTTAGTGGAGTAACAAGAAATCTTTTATGATCTAACACTGAATGCTTACTGATTTTTTTTCTGAAGGAGTACTAGAGGCTGAAAGCTCTGTTTCGCATTCAAGCAGAGGAGAAACCTTTGTTCAAGAGTCACAGGAAAATAAAATTTAATTTTCTTTATTGGTGAGAGTTAAGTTCATCCAAGAGATGGAGATAGGCTGTATGAATACATAACTCTGAGGAAAATCCAGCAATGTTCTTCCCTTTTAGAGTTTGCTGGACCATCAAAAATGGGATGCCTGGAAGATGTCACCAAGTACATAACCTCAGTCTAGGAATCTTGCTTGAACTATTCATCAACTGCTTATGGTTCAAGACTCACTGCTAGCCACACCTGCAGCATATAAAGAGAATTTTGAAATGGCCCGGCTAGATATGACTGAGTACTTGTCTGTCAAGAGGAACATTTATTTGGAAAGCATTTTCTTTGGAGGATTATCATGACTGAGCCTCTGTGGATTGACAAAAGTAGCAGGAAAATAACAAATTTTTAGTTTTGTAGGAAATTCAAAATAGTTTTTTTGAATTTTGCTTAAATCATTTTAACCAAAAAGGATATTAAGACTTTTCTACATTTACTTACCTGAAATGATCTGTATTTCAGCAAGGAAAGTTGAAATGAGAATGTAAAGCTTTAGTGAAATAACTATGATGAAAACTGTTCTTAAGTATAACATTTGGGAAAAAAGGATAGTTACTGATGGCAAAATGACTGGAATTGTTACTACAGCTTGCCCTGTACTCCATGAAGAATGCCAGGCCTGCTTTAACAGGCATCAAATCAGTGAACCCTCATAGCATGGAACAAGTCTATGGATTTCTTCACAGTTGCCTTTCCATTGTGCAGACAGCAGCAAAACCTCCTAACACAGGCTAGCTAGTTTCACCTTCTCTGTGTTCAGGGTATATGAAAATCTCTGCTGTGCATACACGCCCTTGAGAATGCCAGTCACACAAATATTACTGGAAGTATTGTCTCCTCTTTATCATTTATCACCACAGAAAGAATTTTTTATTTTTTTATTTTTTATTATTTTTGGGAAAATGGAAAAATATGTGACTGTAAAAAATGTGGGAAGTCTGCTCAGACATTTAGGCTAACCTTGAAGCTATCAATAGACAGCCATCCAGGATCTAGTCCTTTTAATTCATTTGTTTTTAGAAGCATCTTACAACAGGCAGTTGGGATGTATGTAGGATATTAAATGACTACTAGCTTATCATCTGGTTGCTTCAACTACACACACGTTTACTTCAATTACACACACTCTCCTTCTGAAAATCTCTCATCAAAATTAGATGCAAGAAAAACATATAGGAAGCTATTTTTATGTCTGGCTGGCACTATGCACTTTCAATACACTGCAGACAAGTTTTCTAGCCCGATTTTAGATCTCGAGGATGTTCATACAAAGGCAAGTAGTTTAAGTTAAGATACTCACCATTTCATTTTTGAAAATTCATAAGAGGGACATCTGTTACTTCAGTAGAATTTTCACAACAGAAATTTCATTTTCATTTCCAAAATTCTAGCAACAAAATATCACATACACAGGCTGTTAATAACAATCAAATTGGCTCCCTGTGAAGATCCTGAAATGTAATGGTTTGATTTCACTGTGTATTCTAACTGACTTGATGTCGTACTCTTTTTTACAAGCAGTTAAGCACCACAGAGCCATTCACTCACTCCTCTTCCCCAAGCCCCCTGCACAAAGAATGGGATGGGAGAGACAATTGGAAACAAAACTCATGAGTTGAGATAAAAGCTGTTTACAAATACTGAAAAGAGAAAGAGGAAAGAAAGGGAAAAATAGCGATGGTAACGATACAAATCTAAATATCTAAATATTCACAATGCAACAGCTTGCCACCTGTCGACTGATGCCCAGCTATCAATACAATGGCTTCCCACTGCTGGCTGATGCCTAGCTAATCCCTGAGTAGCAGACGGCCCCTGACCAACAACCCACAGCTTTACAGACTTTTTCATGATGTCACATGGTACACAATAACCCCTTGGTTAATCCAGTCCATCTGCACTGGCCCCGACCCTTCCTGCATCTTGCCATCATGAAATAGCAGTGGTGGCTCTCCTCCTCCAAGTGGCCAGGCCCAGCCCCGTCACTCATCAACAACCAAAACATCAGCATGCTATTTACACTGTCTACGATGACACCAGGGTGATATTCTCTCCTTATTCCATATCATTTGCACCCAGCCCCGAAGAGGCAGTTTGGGTGCCAAGATGATCTGTGCTTCAATACCAACTACCTCCAGAACAGCTAAAACCCCTATGTATGTTGCTCTTTCCCAGTTGAAGTGTTGCAGCCTAAGATCTTGAATCCTTGATCCCAAAGCCGTAGAACCTGATGCTCCCTGCCAGATGCTCAAGGTGGAGCCATTTTCTGTGGCTGCAGTGTAGAGCACATTATTTTTTATGTCTTATCTTATCTTATCTTATCTTTACCAGACTGACCCAAAGGATACTGCATAAACTATCTCCTGTCTAATTTGTTCAAGGTCTAGTTGTTGTTCAGGATCTCATACAAAATTGTTCTTCTGGGCTACTTGATGGAGAGGGTTTGCTATCAGAGTGTGATTCAGAATATGCCAACTCCTAAAACCCACAACATCTAAGAAGACTTTTCATATATCTTACAGCTCACACATAGTTAGGCATTGGATGCTTACTGACTACTTTTTGTGTTCTGCCTACTCCTCCTTTCCATCTTCATGATTGCTTTCCTTTTTCCTCATCTTTTTCTTCTGCCTTCTTCTTACTTGTCTTAGTAAGTGATTATCATCTTTTTGTTTTGAATATGGGTGAGACATATACTGGAACAGATTTGTTATCTGGTTGATGCCTGTTTCAGGGGTTAGAGTGACCATATGAGTCATGGAGTCCGGAGCAACTGCAGGGCCTGTTGCACTGTCATCAGATCCAGATATCTCTTTACTTCCAGGGTGCCAAGTAATGTTGAAGAGGGCTTGGTATGTATGGGCCAGGACTCAGCATGCTGTAGTGATTTGTGCCTCCTTAGAATTGACAGAGTGGCAGCAAACTTTCTCCAAATATTTCACTGGTTTTTCAGGATTTTGCAACTGTTTGGGGGTGAAGTTCCAAAGCACTCATGGTGTTCACTCTTTCAGGTACCTCTCCATATTATCCCCCTCTCTGCCATTCATAAGTATCCAGCCTTAGGACAGATCTCTGGGTGATATTCTTAAATGGTTGTTTAATCTTAAACAAAGACTAAAACACATCCAGGAGCATTAGGAACTCATTGGTTTCAACACCCCATTTGACTCTTCTATATCCCGAAGGAGAAAAAAATAAAGAATGAAGTTATTAATAATTTCCAAGATAAGTATGAAGATGATTACTATACCACGTACAAACACCAGATTGGTTTGCCAAACAGTGTTACATAGTACAGAAAAATAATAATCTTAATCCAGCCTATGGAGATGTAAACAACTCAATGGGGGACATACATAGCAAAAAAACAAAACAAAACAAAAAACAAACCCTTTAAATAATATAGTTCCTGGAAAAAATGTCTGAGAAATCTACTAAATAAATAAATAAATAAATAAAATTGCCAAAACATCGTGAACTTTAAATACTAGGCAACTACAGTGTTTATAACATTATAGTTATGTTGTAACTATATATATATTATGTATAGTTTTGTTTTAATATGCTCTGGAAAGGTCTGCTGTGATTTTAACAATTTGAGCCCATATTGGATGTTAAAAGGGACTGCTATCATTTAACCTGACAGGAAACTAGGCACCACACAACCATTTGCTCACTCCCCTCCCAGAGAGTGGGATGGGGGAGAGAACTGGAAACAAAATACAACTCATAAAAACTTTTTACTAAGACAGAAAATGAAAAGAGAAAAGAAATAAATAAATATATATATATCTGTGTATAAACAATAGCTATTTTTGTATATATACACTATGCAACTACTTGTCACTCATTGACTGATGCCCAGCTAGCAATACAACTGATCACCACTGCTGACTGATGTGTAGCTAATCCTTGAGCGACAGCCAGTCCCCCCAGCCATCTTCCCACAGCTTTATAGCCTTCCATATGATGGCATGTGGTATGGAATATCTCCTTAGATAATCCAGACCATCTTTCTTGGCTCCACTGCCTCTTACATCCTGCTTCCATGTTGAAACAATGGTGATGGCCCTGGGCTCAAATTCATCATTCAGCAATAACCCAGACACTGGTGTGCTGTTAATGCTATCTCAGCTGAAATCAGGACATAATCCCTTTGAAATGGGCCTATTTTTAACCTGTATTATCCACTTTCTTATAGCATTTCTAATAACTTGCCATTCACACACATGATGGATGCAACATATTAAACTGGCAAAAAGTTATCCCTCTCTCTTTTTTACTGGTTTCAATTTCTGTCAGTGTGATGAACAGAGACAGATCTCAGAGGGGTCAAAAAGTTGTGAGGATCACTGAGGTATCTACAGACGTATAAATACATACGTAATAAATCAAGTGCAATTGAGACTGATTCAACTATTTGTAATTATACATTCATTGTCAATACATGCTGCATGCTCTGGATAAAGCAGAGATGGGCTGAAGTTGAACAGCACTGTACTTCACTCTATGTAAGTGTGCTGTTGGTCAAATATGAAGGCCAAAAATACGTCAACTCTTTTCCACAGTCACTGCTGTTTTATGAGTTGACATCACCTCACTGCTGAATGCTTTTGAAAGTAATGGGCAGGGAAGCAAACAGTAAAGAGTAAAGCTCAAGATAGAAAAGCAGCATGAGGAGGACGAGCTGGACAGAGGTGCTGAAGACCAACATAAAATCGCTCATACACTTCTGCTTTTGAAGTGCAAGTGTGTTTTCAGAAATATACTGAATATTTTCCTTTGACTCTGAACATGTTTGCATGCACCAAGCCCTTGCCAAGAAGGAAGCTAACTTTCAGAAGCAATTCCCAACTCTAGTGGTTAGAATGGTCACAAAAGAACAAGTCACCTGTAGCATGACTTCCACTAGTATTTACCATGACAGGAAACCCAGTCATGGAAATGTCATCCTGATGGAACTGGATCAGAATGATTCAGCATAGTACTGAAATCTGGGTCATGGATTTTAATGAAAATGCATTTAATTTTAGTTGATATTTTTTTATGATAGAATATTGAAGCCTTTACAGTGCAATATATGCCTTCTCAGATACACTTACTTTGTTAAATAAGGAAATAGTTAACTATAAGCAAAAGAAATGGATTGAGTACAAATAATGCATTAACACCTTTATTTTAGAAATGAATAGCTATTTTTGCCAAGATTTTTTATATATGTGTAAATAAATGAATAAATAAATAAATAAATAATATTAGACAATTAAATGTACCACATCAATTAAATGTACCTTCTTAGAAAGCAGTTATTAAGATGATATATCTGCACATGCACATTTTATGAGACATAAATATGTAGTGTGATGTACAAAGAAACAGAATCCAGTCTCAGAGTACCTTGTAAATATCTAATATGAAGCTAACAAGGATAAGAACTGTTAAAGTGAGGGGAGGAGGAATTTAATAGTTGTGAAATAAATTTCCATTATTTTTGTCAGAATTGCTGAGGCAAGCAGCTGCAACATCATAGAGCTAAAAACTTCAGAACTCCTTTGTACTTGGACCAAGATCTGCTTCACCTCTTGACTGTTGCTGCATGGTGAAAGAGATCATTGTAAATGACTGACTAGACCCCCTTTTTAAAATGACTACAGACTTCTGCAGATGCAGATCAAGCCTTCAGTATGAAAAAATAGTTACTAGCAAAGCAAATCATTTAGAAGATTTGATCTTTCAGAAAGAAAATCGGTATCAGAAATGCACATAGAAACTTCATAAGCTGTCTGATTTCTCTGTTGGGAGAGATGATTCCTCCATGCACAAGACTTTGACACGCTTTGATGATTGATGCTATAAGAGTGCAAAGCAACATGACCTTAGCATCCAATGCGCCAGGGGAACCATAAAGAGAACTATAATGAAGAATAATAAATGAAATAAATGAATGTTTTCTTTTCCTTTCCCCCATTCCTTTCATTTTAAGCTAAATAAACAAAAGACCTGAGGAATAATTAATACTCCTTCTAGACTTGCTCATACCTCGAACCATACTGTCCAACATGTAGAATTTGTTGTTGAAGGGTATCACTGGTGTTAGGAATCAGTGCAAATCCGGTGGTATTCATAGCTGCCAGACATAGGGAAGATCAAAATTAACAGGAAGATCAAAATACTGCAGAGTATCCTGTTCTTCCTCCTTACAGATCAAGCTAAAACAGTTCCCCCATATGCTTTTCTATTATCCTCTTTGAAAATTAAGAGAATCAGAAAATCCAACAAAATGTTTGTAAAACAGAAAAACAAATCAAAAAAAGAAAATAAAAATCATATGCAAGATAGACACTAGGGAAAGGTTAAAATAAAAGACGAATAGTGCTTAATGGAGATCAATTAAATGCACGTATTTCATGTCAGCAGTTTGCCACGCAGGACCTCGATTCAGTGCTGGCTAACTCTTAAGCGTAAAATATTAGTATGTTTTCATTTTCTTCATTGCTTGTAAAATTTTCCTGGTTATAACAGAAATGACAGTTATGTTCTTAACAGTGAGAATATTTAAAAAAATAATAGATAAAATACATACTGCAGCATGCTTATTATTCTAATCATTTTATTTCTTCACTTTCAAACTACCACTGTTTAGTGAGCAGAAATCTGGATGTTTCCCTCTAGTTTTTCTTGCCTCATAAATATTTTAATAGGGAAACAGGCAGTGTTACCCTGGTAAAGGTATTTTTTACCTGGACAGCTTTTTGTAACACATATTAAAAATCAAGGAAAAATCAGAGTACAAAAAAGATGTCAGGCTGCTGTTAGCTATCAATATGTGTGTCTGTGCTCATGAATGTACAGTACGTTAACTAGTCTATCTGTTCCAGCGACTAAAGAATGTCACTGAGATAAAGTTATTAAGAAATTGTGGATAGAAGCACTTAAAAACACTTTAGCAACTCAGGACCTACAGAACACATGATATTTCTGATGCAGAATAACAGAGAAATGCCACAAAAAGGAGCAGAAAGAGTTTGAGAAAGAGCTATTTGAAATCTGCTGAAATCATCGCCTTAATCCTGCTTTACACATACTAGTCATGGACAGACAGATTGTACTGAGAGATTTTGTTGTTTGTTTGTTAGTTTTCCACCATCGATATATAGCAGTAGGGAGCATGTGACAGTCGCCCAGAATATTTGCTGAAAAAAATTATACTGATTTTAATCCCAGAAACTGGAGTTTATAAATGCACATGTGTATGTAGGGAGAGTCTCAGCTTTCCTAACCTTCCTATTTTAAAATACCATGCAGTGAGAAAGAGAGGAAAGATAAGAGCCATTCTGGGAACAGATAACAGTCTAAACAGAAATAAGTCCAAGGGACACACAGAACATTAAGCTGATTGTATTTTTTTTCTTTTTTTCAAACCATTTAGTGACATGCATCTAAAAGTAAATTTATGCTTTCAAAGGAATGAAAAATACGTTTCAAAAATGGCAATGCATTTCCCCAGCAGCTGCAATGCACTTATTTGGCACTGTGCACTACCAATGCTGGCTACATACCACATAGCTCCCTTGACGTTATACCCTCCTTCTGATCCGGGATCAGAATTTGCGGGATCTATTGCTGCATGAACTGTGGGATGCGCATGGGGACTGAAGGACTCATCTGGCATTTTGGTTTTCATTCCCTGATAGACTCATTTTTTTTCATTTTCCTTGCCAGATTCTCAATTATTGTCTTTTTTTTTTTTCTTCTTGCCTTCACTGCCCTCAACTTTCTCCTCTTTCCTTTTCCTCTCCAGAATAGTTCCTACTACAAGCAGTATGTGAACTTAGCAGATTGACAATCCACGTGTCCATCCATTCTGTTCTGCTGCAACAGGAGCATCTGCATCAACATTCCACCTTTTCTGGCCTTGCTGCAAGATGTGTAGCACAAGAAGCCACTCCAGTTAATAAGAAATCCTATTTAAAGAGGAAAATAAGTTCCAGATTTAGAATGAAAGCTTAACCACATTGCAAACTCACTGAGGTCAAAATATCCCTGTACTATACAGTACATTTGCAATGGTGTCACTTTCAATATATAGTAACTTACCAGATAGCAAGAATGCTATGTTCTGTCATTCTGTAATATATTTCATAATATGAACTGCCCGAAGCACAGCAGAAATTTAAATCTTTCCCTTTTTCTTCTAAAAAGTAGGATGACACGAATGGTTAACATACCTTATGTACCTTTTGCAATAATGCAGCACACCAAATAGCTACATAGAAGTTCAGTATCAGAATCAGATTCTGGACAGAAAAGCATTCACATTTTTAGTGCATTTCTGGATGCTTTAAGTAAATTTGATCATATAAACTAAAAGTAATGCCCAAGAAATCCAATCAGTTCTGTCCTCAGACTTGCACTTTCCTACTCAGAATATTATGTAATACAGTTGATACCTTCAGAAGTAACAGGAATGATCAAAACTGAAATTTGAAGTTAAAATATCATGAATTGAGCTGATGTCCAGTGTTCGTGTACATATCGCAATAGAATCTGTGAATTTTATAATGTATTGGAATCATTTATAGCATTCATATTCAGGACTCTGTTTTACCTTTACATTTGTTTGTCAGTATGCAATAGAATCATGGAATCTCAGTATCACAGAATGGCTTACATTGGAAGGAACCTTAAGCATCATCTGCTTCCAACTCTCCTGCCATGAGCAGAGCTGCAAACCACTAAATCAGGCATTAGATCAGGCACCGGATCAGACTGACCAGGGCCCCATCCATGACAACAGCAAAACAAAACAAAGCTTTTTTTTTTTTTCCCCAGAGAACTTATTTCCTATAACAGATGCAATTTTTCCCTTCAAAGGGACTCTCAAGTTGTGTGTCAGAAACAGCTGCTAGAGTAGAAAAACAGCAATCAGATTTTCTATCTTCTCTTCCACACACTTTTTGCTATTGTCTCTCCCATAGATAATCCTCTGTTTAATATACAAAAAACATTCTGAGTTTCAGTGATTCTTGTGGCTCTAGAAACACTTCAAATCTGTTTTAGGAGATAAGCAGCTCTGTTCCTCATGTTACTTTCTCCAGAAAAGGAATACTGGAGCTGGACTACATGCGAACCTCCACATGCTCTAATAAATTTCCTTTATCTGACATGAAACATTACAACACACTTCAGCGTCCATACTATCTGTTAAACTGATATTTCCTGGGCTCTAATAATTACTAACGCTCTTCTCTGATTAGCAGTTTCAAAAAGAGACTCTGACTGGTGAAAAGCAAACCATGCATTTGGACCAGGATTTTTATTAATAGTAGAAACAAATCATAAAACAAGCATATCAGCTTTCTCTTGTTTAAATACACTTGTCTACAGTACTGAAACAGGAAGAACTAATTAAATAGTTTAAGCTATGTTCAGATTTCTTTACTCTGAAGGAATACATGACACTTTCTTACATAAAAGTAACTTTTAATACAAACCATTAGTGTAGTTAATAGTATAATATAGAGTATAAAAGAAATTTATTGCAAATACCTTAAGATCAGTGATTTTTTGAGTCATATTCAAGAATGTTGTTTGAAGTAACAGAAAGCAGGCTTTTCATTTAGCATTCGCAGATGCTGTTTATTCAGAAATATATGAGTTTATAATTGAGATATAAAATAATGTTAAAATGATGTTAGCAAATACAGAAGGATGACTGCTTTAGGAGGACAGATACAGAAAAAATAATCCATTCATCAGCTTATGGATGACAGCGATTGAAGAGAATAGAGAAGTGAAGCAAGAAGATAGGAGAGAAGAGGAGAGGAGAGGAGAGGAGAGGAGAGGAGAGGAGAGGAGAGGAGAGGAGAGGAGAGGAGAGGAGAGGAGAGGAGAGGAGAGGAGAGGAGAGGAGAGGAGAGGAGAGGAGAGGAGAGGAGAGGAGAGGAGAGGAGAGGAGAGGAGAG
Organism: Tetrao urogallus; assembly: GCF_951394365.1. Lineage (NCBI taxonomy): Eukaryota > Metazoa > Chordata > Aves > Galliformes > Phasianidae > Tetrao > Tetrao urogallus. The sequence goes on from NC_136816.1 coordinate 39,107,361, forward strand.
GAGAGGAGAGGAGAGGAGAGGAGAGGAGAGGAGAGGAGAGGAGAGGAGAGGAGAGAATACTCCAATACATCCCAAACTGTGGTTTGACTTCTTGACTCCCCCGGGGGACACTGCTGGTTCATGTGGAACCTGCTGCCACCTGTACCCCCTGATCTTTTTCTGCTGGTCTGTTTTCCATCCACTTGTCTCCCAGTCTGTACCTGCTTCTGATACAGATCATTTTTTGTATATTTTTAACGCAACAAGTGGGATCATCCCTGTATTCAAGGACAACTATTTTTCTGTATTCAAAACTTACTTGAAAAACATTTTTCACATGTAGCTGTATTCGTCAAAATCTGTCGCTTCAGCAGCCATTAGCTTCTATACATTTCTATGTCACGATGCTTGGCCAGATATTGTGATGGACTTTACAATGAACCAAGAGTAGGAAATTCAAAAAACCAGATTAAAGAATATATGCTAGGAACAGAACTCAAAATGACTCAAAACAACCTTTGCTGTTGACACTAACAGACTTCTTGTCTAGGCTGAACACAGTATTATTTTTAAGATAATCAACAGCAACAACAAAACATTTTTAAAAAGTAATATAAGAATTTTTTTTCTGAGTGAATAGCAAGGAAAAAAAATTACATATGAACTTCTTTGCCATCTAGGAACTTATTTTTGCCTCAATTTATGAAATATATTTTGAACATCAACTGCTGAAAGCTTGAGAGTTAATGAAAAGTGGTCTTTATTATTTTAAAACATCAGTGAAACCTATAGAAGGTGCCAGGAACTGTTGCACAGTCCAACCAATTGTTCCTCAGAGGGCTAGTAAGATCCCAAATGCCTTTGAAATGCCTTTGAATGCTCTTAATAAGCACTCCATTTCTGTTGCAGAGAGTCTGGTCTTCAGATGATTGATGAGAACATTAGGGCTTTTGTACCTGCTTCTTTTCCACGTTTTTTTTTGATTTTCAAAATATGCTAATTCACACATATGTGAAGTTTTGTTCCAAAACTTAGGCAAATGATTTCCATTCATTTTGGTACATTAACAGAAAAATACTAATAGCTATTTTATATATTGGGAACCATTATCTCATTTCAAATCCCTCCACATACAGGCATACACACACACACACACACACACACACACACAAACCAAAATAAACAACAAAAGTTCCACAATGGATCTCCACAGTAAAAGGGCTTCAATGACAGTATGTAGGCATCAATGTCATGTTACAGAATTATGATTCTGAGAGTTCTAAGACAGAAATATTGTTATAGATAAGCTTCTCCTTTTTAGAAATGAACACCTCCTCAAATTGTTGTAAAAATATAGAGCTTGACTTTACATCATTCTTTATTAAAAAAAAAAAACTCTTGCTTTAAATACACTTCATGTTTTTCTATGCTGAGTGTTTGAATTTGCTTAAAATATGATTTTAAATCCACATGTCTTCAAGACTACAGATGTTACTTTCCTCTCACTCAAAAAATGTCATGCAGAACTATTTCTGTAGGTTGCACCTGCTATTTACAACTCCACTACTACATTTAAGAACAAGAATATTGGAGGTATGCACCTATCAGTTCCAAATTGTATTAGCACTCCTTATTTTACAGATTTTCCTGCCATTTGACAGAGTTCCTTTCCCCTCATATCTGTGTCTTGATTATGCTGCTGTGGTAATGATGATCAAAATTTGATGTTATTTCCTATAAAAAATTCAGATTTTTTAGAAATTTTGGAATAGTGTCATTCTAATCATCCTGTTATTAAGTCTTCCAAAGAGAAAGCAGGACACTGGAATATTTATCTGAACCAGTTTGCTCCTGGAAAACCCAGTTCATTACTCCAAGTTCCCCCTGGAGTTAAAAAGTGGAAATTAAGGTGTTAGAAAGGTGAGACAAATTCCTTCAAAAATTATACTTCAGTAGAAATAATGTTGACTCTAAAATTATCTGTACTGACAGTGACTCCTCAATCTTCTATGTTTGAGGCTTTTAGGATCCTTAAAGGTCTTCAGGGTTGGCAGCAAGCGCCCAAATAGCAATACAGTGTTAAGAACTGCATGAAAACTTTTGGATAAGGCTTTTTCATTCCCTGTTCTTATTGAAAATTTGAAGAAGTATAGACTGGACTTTTGAATTGTTTACTCACAAAACTCATGAATCATGTTTTTTCTACATATTTGTTACTGAGTGAGCACATCCAGGAGATACAACAGCAAACCTAATAACACAAATAATCTGAAAAAAAACGTTAATCTACAGGAAGGACTCCTGCATTCATAGCATATGTCCCTCAAATCTTACAGTCTGAAAAGTCAGAATTTAAATGAGGTATGAAATAGGATAAATAAAGTAATGGCAGGAATATAAAAAATACTTAGAGAATTAATATGGTGGCTATACACTCTATATTCTTTCTCAAAAGTTTCTACACTTTTTTTTTTTTTTTTTTTTTTTTTAAGATTACTTTGTATATTTCAGATTTTGAAATTCTTGAATATATTTCTTCAGTTGTCCAGAGTGCTACTGTTGCTATTCTTGGAGACCAAGAAATCCAGATCAGGTATTTTCTGAGTACTGTTTGAGAAGGGCAGAGAAGTCTTGACTTTTTTCCATGTGATATTGGTTACATTTTTTGTATTGAAGAAGGTGACAACTCGAGGTGCCAAAAAATATGTGTAGTTTTCATATTTTCCCTCAAACAAATCTCTGTGGTTGCTGCTGTTCTTCACGTAGAAATTACTGTTTTGTTGTCAACCAAGATTAAGATGTAAAACTCAGTCTGGAGGCATTAAATTTTTTCTAGACTCCTTAGAGAACTGGGCAACCTTTAAGTGCCAAGCTATGATGACTATGCTACATGGATAGAATGAAAATATGTAGTAAAATAGAAATGATAACAGGAACGTTTTCTGAATAACTGGGCCGTCTACTGGACTGGATCTGCATCCCCAGAGAATGTACCTCTTGGAATTTTCTAAATAACAGAAGATTTAATATCTGCCAGGCTACATATCTTCTCAATAGCTGGATATACAACAAATGATATACATTTGCACTGTCAACTTACAAAATAATATAGTCTTTCCAAAACATGAAACAGTTGAAAAAAAAATTAAAATTAATATAGCTCTTTGAAAACTAAGCCTTTCTATCAGCTCTAAATTCATATATCTTTGTAAGATTTTGAATTTTGTTGCAGTAAGTTTTAAAATCTGCTTTCTTTTTCTTAGTCAGAAAACTAAAATCTCTTCTTAGGCAGTAGCTATTAAAGTAATCTCTGTTTTATTCAACAAATTCAGCAGATTAATTATACATAAATAAAAACAGCCCCTGACTAGTAAAACTTGATACTAAGACATTTTATGAGCTAAATCTCTAAATACCCAAGTATTTCCTAAGACAGATGTAGTTATGTTCTATCCTTTCAGCTGTATTTTCCAGAATGTCATACTACGCTTCCCTCTGAGTTTTGATGTATGTTACAGCTTCATTAGAGTGAATATATATTATCCTACTTAGTAGGATTATCAGTGTAATTAGCATTACTCATGTGCTGCTTTTGCTATCAGTAAGCAATGATGTCTTAAAAGAAGTCTGGGAATTTTTTTCTTATTGTGATATATACTGACACCAGATGAACTTACTCAAAGTTCTTAATCCTCACTACAGGGAAAATTTCCGAGTCCAACCTTTTGATTGCTACTTAACATGACTGGAAGTTGACATTTTTTTCCTAGTTAGTTGGAAGTAAAACCAATAGGATCAAATTGTTGTAATGCAAACATTCATTCCCAGAGATTGCCGCTTGCTTCATCATATTTATACTGAAACTAATTTAGTGCCAACTTCTCACTGAGGACTTCTGCAGTCAGGATTGCAAGCCACATACTGGCCTTGATTGATATTACCTTAATAGAATGTTACAAGAAGGAATAAAAATCTGTCTAGACATTGGCAGCTAAATAGGTAGGTTGTTTTGTCCCATATTATAAATAACAATATGTATTAAACAAAACACATTTAATCTGGCAAGTAAAAGACAAACTTGCATCCATGAAAATAGCTCATCAACTGACACAGTATTTAATTATTCCTTTAAGAGTACCCTTAACCATGGAAATATCTCACTTAATACTTCCTCTAATTTCTTCAAGTCTATATTTATGAACTGCCTGATGCGTATTTTAATGAATACTCAGAATACCCCAGAAACTATGCTATCCTGTTTCAATGAAAAGTTCAGTCTGAGCAGTGTTGTAAGGAATTTGAAGACATTCTGCACAGATTTATCCTGAGAAAAACAAGACAAAGCAAAACAACAACAACAACAACAACAACAACAACAAAACCCGCAAAATTGTAATCCCAGCATATGGGGGTTAGTGATATAATGTTGACTAATCTGAATGAGAAGAGTATGGTTAAGACATAGCCCATAAAGAATCTACAGTCATAGAACAGCTTAAACTCAGAGAAATTTCAAGTGGTCATCAGGTCCATTGCTTTTCTCTGAACAGTGACAGCTTAGATCAGACTGCTCAGGGCCTCATGTAGTTGCATTCTGAATGCAAGAATGGAGATTTATTTACTTGATTTACAAGGATGTAAACACAAATACTTTTATTTAAGTAAAACATTTTGTCTGTAATCTTTTGTCATCCTGCAATTTGCGTTTATGAAATATCTAAAGAAGTCCTCTTGACCAAAGATATCCAAAGTTGCTGCTTGGAGCATCGTTTTTTTTCTGAGTGAATTCATTGTTTGCATGTGAATCATTTTCTTTACCCAGCAAACTGTCTGTAACTCAGCTCATGAGTTCTTGTACTTTCACCTTTTCAGTTCTCCCACATGGGCAGAATGAGTGAGCAGATTTGTTACTTAACTGCTTGCTAGGGTTAAACAACAACAGTCTATACCATGGCTTTCTAAGCCATCAACACAGAATCCTTAATTTATTTTTCAAGTAGAGCACTCCACCAGAATCTCTGATAGAATAGTATCCATATACTAGTATTTATTAAAAAAATCATACACAGAGATTTTGAGTAAATGGTACTCCTTGCTTAGCAGAAGCTTTCACAGTTATAACAACTGTGCCAGCCCCAAACAGTAGAGTGATCTTGAGGTGACAGTGTTCTTTCTGTAGAGAATATATTAGATCGCTGACCTTAGCTAGCTGGCTTTTTGCTCAACAACTAGAAAACAAGAGGAAATAGCATCTCTGGGGAGACCACTGAGCTATTTCAGGTATAGAATGCTCTTTTCAACACTACTTACAAAAGTCTTCAAGAAGATAATGAGCAGCTGAACCATAAGTAAAACTTTTTTTAAACCTTTTTCATATCATTTTGAATATCACAGTTCCTTAACAAAAATTTTTATTTCTAAATATCCAAACATTTTTGTTTATTAGCAGTGTTCTCTTTAGTGGAAGCTTGTAGCTTAGAATTGCAGTAGAATAGAGCATTATATTAAGTGCATTTATTTTTTCATCCATTTCACTCAAAATGAAAGAAATATGTATGTTTCTTTATCTGTGGATGCTTATTGATGCATGAGGCTTATTTTTTTATGTTTTTGATATTTTGCTTTTCTTTTTAATATTTTGGGTTCTCTTCTATTTCTATTGGTTTCAAGATATGTTAACTGTATTTACATAATACATTTAATTTTGAAAAAAAAAACAAAAAACAAAAAACAAAACCAGAAAATGAATAAATGTAAAGGGAAGTATATCTTTACTTAAATAATTCCTAGCATTTAATATACGTGGTTGGAAGTAAGATTTAATAATTTCAGTTCAATTCATCCATGTTAATATGTGTGTTAGCACCTTGAAAATTTCATTCAGATAACTGAGTAGTTAATTATCAAAGAGTTTGTAACTGATGACCTTTTTTTTGTGAAGTCATTTATTATAATAGTTTATTTATTAAGTAAATAATTGTTTGGTATTTCATTTCATATCATAGAATAATGGATGAATACTTGAAACTCTTCTGCTTTAAGCTTTGGAGGGAGGATTCAAAATGAATTTATACCTGAATGGATATATTATAAACAGCAGCACCAGACTATCAGTCTGCTTTATCAGTATGCTTTAGAAACATTCTCTTATTCTCTTATCTGGCACTTGAAACAAAAGCTGATAATGTATACTTCCACTTCCAAAACAGTCTTTGTTTAAAATGACAAAAAAAGCCTTTTTCTCTACATTCATTTTTTTTGCTCTTAATAAGAAATAAATAAGAATTTTAAATGAAATGTCCATTGTAAAACTAAGCCTGTTCTCCTTGTTTGTACTCTTTTCTCATAAATTCTACCAAACAGAAGTATGTCAGCTGTATTCATTTCTGTACAAGCTGTCTCTTGCCAGTATTTCAGCATGTTGTTAGACATGATTTATTGTGTGCTGTCACTCCTGTAGATTTTTTTTACCAAGAAGCAAATCTGACTACCATTCCTGAATGAAGAAGTCATCTGAATCATAGTTAGAAGAGTGTAGATCTTATCTGATCATTTGTAATATGATGTTTTCTCATTCTTTTAGTTTTCCATTGCTGGGCACTTTTGATGGGAAAAAAAATATCCAGCAACAAACGTTTATATAAATGCTCACATATTCTATATAATTTTAAATATAAGATTGCATTTTTCTTGTGTTTTTAATGTCTACTATTATACTGAAAGTTTAACTCCTTGGGTTATCACAGTGCTGAATTATTGTGCAATTATCATAAGACTGTTCACAAGTGCTTACACACTGATGGTACATGTATCCTAAGACTGTATGCATGGTCACTTTATGAATCCAGATCAGACAGAATTAATCATAATAATCTAGTTGCCCATTAACACATCTGCAATGGAAAATTGTGCTGCTTTCACACATGCACATTTACACATCTCCAAAAGAAAACTGGAATAACTCTGTCATACAGACAGTGTTTAATACTGGAGAAATGCCTTACAAGAAGAAGGGAATGTGGTAAATATATTAAAAAGTCAATTTACTGAAAAAAAATGTTCAATCCTCATATCAAATTTATCAGCTGTGGCTAAGATATATGATGCTCTAAGAGGTCCATTTTCCCTTCTGTGCTTTGAATACTTGATGTTTGGCAAAACTAGCCCATTCCAAAGTGCTTCAAATAATGTTTATAACATTGGTTTGTAAAATAACTACACTCAATAATAAATGATAGCTTGTGAAAGGGAATATCAAGACATTAATGTTTATAACAACATTTGTTTAAAATGTTTATATAATGTTTGAAGAGGGGTGGCACAGCAGGGAGAGGGAGGTAACTGTCCCTCTCTACTCTGCCCTCATGAGGCCCCATCTGGAGTACTGCGTCCAAGTCTGGGGCCCTCAATACAAGAAAGATGTGTAGCTGTTGGAGCGTCCAGAGGAGGGCCACAAACAGGGCTGGAGCACCACCCCTGTGATGACAGACTGAGGAAGCTGGGCTTGTTCAGCCTGGAAAACAGAAGGCTGTGGGGTGACTTCATTGCAGCCTTCCAGTACCTAAACTAAGCCTATAAACAGGAGGGGAGTTAACTCTTTACAAAGATAGATAATGGCAGGACAAGGGGAAATAGTTTTAAGTAGAGGGAGGGAAGAGCTAGGATGGATATCAGGGGGAAGTTCTTTACAAGAAAGTGATAAGATGTTGGAACAGGCTGCCCAGAGAGGCTGTGGGTGCCTCATTCCTGGGAATGTTCAAGACCAGATTGGATGGGGCTCTGGGCAGCCTGGTCTAGTATGAGATACAGAGGTTGGTGGCCCTGCATGTGGCAGGGGGTTTGGAGCTTGATGATCCTTGAGCCAAGCCATTCTATATAGTATGATAATTTATCAACACTATCCTTTAAAAACTACTTTGTATTCTTTGTGACAGACTCTACTGCTATGGATCTCAGGGGGAAAACAGCAATAAACAATATAAATATCATTTTGGTATATCCAAATACCCATGATGATTTTGTAAACAAATTTCTGACTTAAAAAAAATCTACTTATCTTGTTCTATAAAATTAATAAGATGTTCACCGTTGCTATTTTCTCCAGTTTTTCTTCAAATGCATTTACAATACATTTTCAGGCCTATACATTCTAATTTCCTTTTGAATGTACTCATCTAGATCTCAATTTACCATCTTCTGGTAGAGAGAAAGAGAAGTAAACCATAGTGAGTAACACAACTGTCACTTTTTCTTGAAGCTTTATTTATTCATGTTACAGCCAAACTTGACAATATAGTGCTCTTCAAATCTGAGTTTTGCTAATGTATATAAAGAAAATGAAGGTGTCCTTTGAGTTGAAGATTCATCCAGGCATCGTCATATATGCATTAGAATTGGTGTTGCCTTCCACAGAGAAATTATCTATCTTGTAAATTGCCACATACAAGTGCCTACTTGTACAGAGCAAAAGTCACCATTAGTTAATTAAGATGTTCTGTCCTTCCTCATCTGGGAGACTAGCTTGCCTGTTGGCAGTCACCAAGACCACACATTTACCATGGTCTCCACCAGGCAACAACAAGCTAGTTCCACAAGGACTGTAGCAATCCAGACCGAGGTCCTGACCAAGAATGTGCTTGTTCAGGTATCTGGCTTCAGGGAGTGCCTGAGCCTGCTGTTGCCTGAGGAGAGCAGCAGGAATTCCACCTGCATGAAGTGTGAGCAGATGGAAGATCTGCTTAGCATGGTGGCAGAGCTCAAGAAGGAGGTGGAGTTTAAGACCATCAGGGAGTGTGAGCAAGAGACTGACTAGTAGAGTAACTCCCCAGCATGCCAGTGAGAAAAGCAACAGGGAGATACCCCCCAAAAAGTGGTGAATCCTCAGTCCCATCACTGTTGGTCAGACGGGGGCAACCTGAGAGATAGCAAAATTTGGAAGACAGTCCTGGCTTGGTGTCATGGGCAAATCCCTTCCCTACCAGTCTCACTTGCCCAGATACCCTTAAGTAATGAGTTTGAGGCACTGGACATTGAAGGGGAGGTGAGCGAGAAGGAGGGGGAGGGCTTGCATAGGACGTTGCCAAAGACAAGGTGGTCAACTCTGTGTCTCCAGACAGTCTCTGCTAAGAAAGATGGAAGGGTTATTGTTGTAGGCAATTTCCTTCTCAAGGGAATGGATGGTCATATACAGGTTCAGTCCAGCCTGTATTTTGCTGACCTCCTTACAAAACCTTCTCACGTTCCTCCAGGAAACATTGTGGGAAAACTTCAGATGCCCCCCAGATGTTTGAGGAAGGGTTCCTCTAGAAAGTATGTCAGAAAGTCCAACTGTTAGTGACTTTACACCAATGCATGCAGCATGGGAAATAAGCAGGAGTTGGAAACTATGATGTGCTTGGAAAATTACAATCTGGTTGCTATCACGAAAATGTGGTGGGATGCCTTCCATTACTAGAATACTACTGTCTACCGAGGTATCATTTTTTTAAAAGGATTAGGCTAGGTAAAAAGGGTAGGGGAGTTGCTAAAGAGTGGATAGACTGGAGTCCATGGATGATAACTTTTGGGTTCAAGTATTGGATAGACCAACCAGAGGTGAAGCACTGCTGGGTCTGGCGCTCACCAATGCAGAGATCATTATAGAGGTGAAGATTGTAGGCAGACTAGGGTGCAGCGACCATGGCCTGCTGGAGTTTGTGATCTCAAGGAACATGGGCCTGGCAAAGACTGGGCTCAGAACCATGGATTTTTGGGAGAATGAACTTCAGGCTACTTAAGGAATTGCTGGACAAAATCTCATTGGAAGCTGTCGTCAGAGAAAAGAGATGAAGGAAAGTGGAAAAATCCATCGTTAAGGATGAGAGCATCGTTAAGTTCTGAGAGCACAAGAGCTCTCCATCCCTCAGAATAAGAAAGTGGGCAGAGGAGGCAGGAAACTGGCATGGCTTGGCAAGGACCCACTGGTCAGAGTGCGGGAGAAGAAGGGTTTGTACTGGCTGTGGAAACAAGGGCTTGTCATCTGGAAAGCATACAAGGATGCTGTCCGGACTTGCAGAGAGGAGATTAGGGGAGCCAAGGCACTGCAGAGAGAGGGAGGTAATTGTCACTCTCTACTCTGCTTTCGTGAGGCCCCATCTGGAGTATGGTGTCCAGGTGCGAGGCAATCTCCATGTTTCTCGGCACCTCTAGGGACAGTAACTCCATCAGTTCCCTGAGCAGCATACTGTAACTCTTGACCAGAATATCCAATATTTGTCCAGAAAATGTTCAAAACAAAGGAGAATCTGTGTTGTTTCCTTCAACGCTCAATTTCTACCAACTTGTTACTACATTACATTTTCTTTATGCAGTTAAAAATATAATCAGTGTGTACTATGGAACTGCTTTCCTTAGGTGAGTCCAAAAAAGCTTCATCCCTATGAACTCAAGGGCAAGAAGTCAGTGAAAATGATTTTTATTTAAGAGTCAAATTGGCTGAATAAGTAGCATCGCTATGAAATCCCCACTAAAGTCATAAACTAGTCTTATCCTATGGCCGAGATTTTCTTCCAAAAATCTCTGGTCTCAGCTGAAAACAAAACAAAACTTCCATCCCTTTTAATCTGTTTCTGAATATTTTGGATTCTGAATGCTGTATAACTTTCCTGAAGAAAAAGCAACATGACTTGATATGTTTAAATTGTCCTGTGAGATCTGATATTTTTGCTATTTTAAAGGCTTCCAGTGTTGGTTTTTTTTAATAATTTTATGAAGCTGTTAAAAGGTTACCAGCATCACTCTAATGAGTTTTACTCATTTCATCCTAGGAAATGAAAAAAAAAGTGAAATATAATTTCATGAGTGTCAAGTATAGTATGTAACTGCACATATGCAATCACAATGGCTTTGGTAAAATTAAAGAAAAAAATATGCATGACCAGAGTAACTCAAGTGGCAAGTGTGTGGCTAATACAAGAGAAATGAGCTTTCTGGTATGCATGGAGAAGGGAGTCTACAAAGAGATGATTGACTGGAGACTGCATCTTGGCAGCATACACTGCTTGCCGCACTGACAAGAAGTTTTCTGATATGTGTCTACTTTATTTTGTAAATTGTTTCAGATGGAATAAGGAAGAAAAGATGAACCTACATGTTACCAACCAAATTAATGAGTTTCTGAAGACACAAATATGTGATATTGTTAAATTTTCAGTGAACTCAGTTGTGTAACTCATGCATGTCTGCTACTTTTCTCTCCCACTGGAGGAACTAGGAAATTCCTTTATTTTGACTATCTATTTCTGCCTTTATATTAATGAAACTGTATTGATCTGTACTTGCTGAATATCATATAGGCACAAATACTTCAGTGTTTCTCAGCTTTATTTTTTCCACTCTCTATGTCCACTGCTGTTTCTGGCAGCTCATTTCAATACTGAGTCAGTACTACAGCTGGTCCATCAAACCAGCTATTTAAACCAGTATACTATTGTGTTTCGTTCTCGTAAAACGTAACCACTGAAAAACTCCTGTTCAATTTTTCAAGCTACTGATAACACATAAATTCTCATGAGGGTGGGAATCTTGCTTTAAGGATTATCTCCTTGTATCGTTGCATGTTTTAACAAATTGTCCAATGGGGACAAAAATAATACCACCTGTCATATAAAATGTCAGAGAGATTGTGGAGCACATAGGAATAATTCCCCATACATATTGCAGTGCTTTTCACAAAAATCCATGTGCCACAGAGATTAACTACAAATATGACTTAAAACAGTAATTTCATTTTGGGAGTTCCAAGGATTTCTATAAAAAGAACAAGACACAAAGTGCTGGCACTTTTAGTGATGACATTAAATTTTGAGTGGTATTACAAATTTAAGAGATAATTCTAGCTCATACATAAGATTCTGTCCAAAAACCTAATTATTTTCTAATGTAATGATATTTTCAGGACATGTTTACAGCTCTGGGCAAAACTGATTTGTACTAGTCTAGATCTAAACAATGACAGTGAAAGTCTCATAAGTTTAATTCCAAAATCAAGATTAAAAAAAAAAAAACAGACTTGAAACAAAGAATGCATGTTTACAGAGGCTGAAGAAAGCTCAATCTGTGTCTTAATTTTGAAGGTAGTCTTAAAATCTGAGAAGTAACTGAGTAAAGAGCTGCACAGAATTGCTTGCTACAGGTGAACTCTCATGGTAACTTCTGACGTCACCTTCAGGAAAATGAAAATGTTTACTGAAGTGTGATGCAGTGCCAGGTCAGGTCCTTCATACCATCAGTCCAATAAGTATAGTCCAATGAGTATAAGTAAGGAAATAGAATATAAAATTATATAAAATATAAAAATATATAAATTAAAATATAAATTAAAATATAAAAATATAAGAAATATATAAGATATAAAAATTATATAAAGATATAAAAATATTATATAAAATATGAAATATACCTACTATTAACGCTGAAGAACCAGGCTATGATTTATGCCTTGTACTCTTAGCTTATCAAATGACACTAGTAAAGATCGAAGGATAGCTGTTGGCACTTTGTTTAAAAAAAAAAATCAGGAATACTTACACTGATGGTGTATGCACACACCATCAGGTATAGCATACATACAGAAAATAAAAGGAAATCAGAGAGAATTTTGTTATTTAGAAACCTGTCTTTTTGTGGTTTTTGTAGTTGCTGTTGTTGGTTCACTTGTTTTAAATAAATATAGAGAAGGCCTTGACACTGTGCAAGCACTGCTCATCAACAGCAAATGCTGATGAGTTATCAACGCTCATTTTGTCACTGATCTGAAACAAAACAGCATTTGGGCTACAGTGAAGAAAATTAATACCAACCCAGATCAATCCAGTACAACGTGAAAAGTAGGAAGGAATATAGTCCTCCGATAGAAATGACCACTGAAGCAAAAGAATCTTCTGTGTTACTAAAGATAGACAAATAAATAAAAATAGTATTAACAATAAACAATTCCCAGGGAATCAGCATACATATGTGCTGAAGCTAAGTCCTATGAAGTTTGATCTCCTTCCTCCTTCCTCTTGTCTTCTTTGGATATCTTTCTATTTTGATTTAATTGTTTGAAACATAACAGCATGATAAAAGTTTCTTTTTATGGAAATTTCTCACAGTAACACAATCAATCATATTTCGAACTCATGCACCGTTTTGAGCCCCTGAGCCTCAAAGATTTCTCTTCTATGGAGCTTACTTGTTAATTTAGCACTGATCAAAGACTAAAACATTTATCATGCTTATTAGTGAATAAACCTAGCAGCAGGTATCCCAAGTGAGGAAGCAAATCCTCATTTCCTGCAAGAATGAATTGGAAATTATCCAAAGAGCTTGCAAACATTTTTCAGGAGTGACGAATTATCAAAAAGAAAGCAGCTGCTAGACATGGCAGCTCAAGGGTTTGGAGGGATGGGAAAAAAAATTAAAAAAGAAAAGCATCCAGCAAAGCATCAAGAGACTACTGCATGGCAATATATTCTACACTTTATTTACTGTAATTGCCTCTGAAATTGTGTGTCAGCTGACCTTAGGACCAAGTTACAAATAACTCCGTGAAATATCCTGGTTGTTAATGTACAGACAAATATCAAATTCTTCACACTTTCTTCCCTACAGCCACTTTTTATCATTTCCAAAAATGCAAATTGAGAGATTGTAGAAGATTGTCTAAAGCATGGGTATCCAATCTTCTGGCTTGTATGGGCCACGTTGAGTGAAGAGGAAATGTCTTGAGTGGCATATAAAATATATAATATAATTAATATATACAAGTAACAAAATATTTTATATATATATATATATATATATATACTAGTACACAAAAAAAAAAACAAAAAACAAACAACAGTGAAAACATAACACTAGAGAGATATTTGATCTCTGTTTTGCGAAAATAATGCAAGTCTAGTTCGATGGAATTGATTGCAATACTTAATGAGTTTGAATTCACAAGAGGTTTTTTTTTATGAACTTATACTCTTCCTGTGCTTCAGCCTTGAAAATAGTTATTCACAAATGTACTTAAAGCAAAAAGCAATGATATAAATAAGGCATGCCTGTGAAGCAAGGGATATTTTCCTCTGCTAAGAGAGAATTATAGAATGGCTTCGTGTGGGAGGAACCTCAGAAATCATCAAGTTCCTACCCATTGCTGCAGGCAGTTACTGACTATTAGATCAAGCACTGCATCACCTTGCCCAGAGTACCATCAAACTTGCCCTTGAACACCCCATAGGATGAGACATACACAGCTTCTCTGGCAGCCTGTGCCAGGGTCTCACTGCCTTCTCAGTGAAAAGCTTCCACAACATCTAAGTCTCCCTCCTTTAGTTTAATTAACAGTATAGTTAAAACCATTCCCCCTTATCCTATCACTATCTACCTGTGTAAAAAGTTGATTTCTCATTTCTCTCCTGTTTAGAACCATAAAATCATAGAATGGATTGGACTGGAAGGGATCTCAAAGATCTTCAAGTTCCAACCCTCCTGACACAGGGAAGATTGCCAACCTCTAGACCACATACTAGATCAGCTTGTCCAGATCCCCATTCAACCCAGCTTCAAACATTTCCACTGTTATAAAAGTCTAGAAAAGGAACGTTCCATTTTTTTTCAGTGGAATATTTGATTGAAGCTCATATTTGATTGAAGTTCAATTCAAAAATTGGCAGGTAAGATTTTTACAGTGACTGAAAATGGAGTAAAAAATGGACTAAAAATTTATGATTTTCTTGACTGTTCTTAAATTCCTTTATCAAAAAAGGAAGCAAGGCTGCATATTTTTCACTGTTCACAGGATTATATTTAACTAATGTATCAAATACAAATATTTATTTGCCATAACTTGAGCTTCCATAATTTAAGTTTCATTCCACTTCGTTTATTTCATTTCATTTCATTTCATTTCATTTCATTTCATTTCGTTTCATTTCGTTTCATTTCGTTTCATTTTTCACTACTGTTGTAGTTTTAAACATAGCACAGATAGGGTGATTTTCACCTTGAAGACATATATTTAACTCTTTTAGATGACTGGTCAAATCCACAAAATTGCTAAATCTGTGAACCATTTTTAATTTTCACATTCTGGCCCAAATTTCCTTTTGATTTCATAAATTACTTCATTTTCACTTTGCAAATCATAAAATCTTTTTAGCATTTAACTTTACCTATCCACTTTCCTTCAGAAAAGTAACACAGAATCAGCATCTGTTTCTTTAAGGAACTCCAGGTACTGGTGATGATTCAATCCCTTGGAATTTACAAAATTCACAGATTTGATGACAATTTGCACAATATTATCCATTTCTAAAGCACCCATGCATAAATTTTCTTGTAGTACGATGCAGTGATATTTCATCAAATGTGAGTTTCTGGCAGCAATTGCACTATCTTGTATTAATTTTGAACGTCCCCTCTTTTTTTTTTTTTCCAACTGTAGCTGGGTTGCCATCAGTAGCTATAACATCTATAAAAGTTTAAGAAAACCATTTTAGTGTATTTTTACGGATTTATACAAATCATGAGATTTAGCTTTTAAAGCATCAAAGACATAATTTCTTCTCTGACATTTTGTTATTGATATCTCTAAGGAAAATGGCAAAGTGAGCTGTATCTGTAGCATAAAGAATTTCATCTATCACCAAAGCACAATATTTGAAACTAGGTGGCTTAATTCTCCAAATTTCTTTTGATAGATTTTCCCATTTTTTCAGTTTGTCTGGCTACAGTCTAGTGAAACAAACTGGTCTTAGAAAAATCTGGTTTTTTTTATCAAGACTCATTATATCTGCCATACATTATATCTAGCTTTTTATACATAGCTTCACAAACTCATCACCAATAAGTGGTTTTGCTTGTTTTAAAATCAGATTTGCTACTACATAACTAGCTTTAATAACAGTCCACTTGATCTGCACATCTTTTTTTAAAAATTTTGTTGAGACCACAGACTTTTTCAGTTCTACTATTTTGTCTTTATGAAATATTTATTGATATGTGTTAAATTTGGCAGCATTTCTTTGCATGTAATCTCTTTTCAAACTGTAATCTTTGAAAAACTGATGTAAACACTCTTTACAAATTAAGCATAGTCCCATACCATTTGTTGTGAAGTACTCATATATTCTTGAACAATATTCTTTCATCCATGATTTTGCTTATTTTTGGGGGGTGGGAAGTGTTCTATTTTCTTTTGAGATGACATTGGGGAGGTTAAAATATTATTCCTGACAATCACCAAGTGGCATATGCTTATGTCATGTGTAATTGTGTTTTAGTGAGAACTATTGTTGATGGGTGGATGTTTGGACTGGATGATCTTATGGGTCTTTTCCAACCTTGGTGATTCTATGATTCTATGATTCTGTGATTCTGATACATGCAGGTTTCAATATAGCACTGCACTGTGCTCTCCCCTTGTCCTGGTTTTCACCCAGGCACATTGATGTTTGGTTGTTGCTGAGTGACAGATGAGCGCCTGGGGCTGGGCTGGACTGTTGGGTGGGCAGAGCTGCCACCACATTGGCACAGGGCAGGGGATGGCCACAGAATGTAAGGGCTGGCCTGCGTGCAGCCTGTGTGCTGTGAGTTGGAACTGCCCTAGAGGCTTACAAGAGGCAATGGGCCTCTGTGATAGATTAGAGGGTTCATTTCAACATTAATAAGCACTTATTTAATGTGTAGGTGGCAAAACTGGCACAGGTTGCCCAGATAGGTTATGATGTCGCCCTCATAGAGATCTTCAAAAGCCATCTGGACATGGTCCTGTGCAACTTCTTCTGGGTGACCCTGCTTGAGCAGAAGGCTTGAACCAGGTAGACCCAGAAATTCCTTTCCATCTCATCCATTCTGTGATTCTGTGACAAAATCCGCAGAATCCTTTTTGGTCACAGTAGCAGTAGCAAATCCTGGTGCTTGTGCACTTGTCTATGTCTTCTCAAAAAAGAAGAGAAAAACAAGGACTACGGCTTATTCAACTGAATGGAAGATTCAATATGAGGCAGACCCAGTGATCTTTATGAAGAAAGACACAATACACATATACACACCCTGTGTGGCACGAGAAAAGAAAATTACACTACAGAAGTGCTAGATGTTCTGATTTCATAATGCTGTTCTTGGCAAAGTATTTTTGTGTGCTTAATATAATAACAAAAAGTATCAGAAGTCAGAAAATAAGTACAACAAACAGCCAGGCACAGATAGAACCATGACTTTAAAACACTCTTGCTATTGGATTACTATGGGATTTTTTTATTTTCAACTGGATTTCTTCACAGTGTGAACACAGCAATGCTCTGTGCACCAGCTCACTCATGCAGGATGTTTCAGAATTATAATTCCCAGTGAGAATTTTCTCTGGAGAACTTTTCAGCTTATAACTGACAGATATGAAAGCTCCTTTCTGCTGCCATATTGGCCAATATCCCCAGTGCCAGAAACTTGTGCTGTTTGAACATACTTATCTGTGCTAACCTTGGTGAAGATATAGTTAGAATTTTCTATGATAAGGATTGGAAACTCTTAGATTTTAGATTATGAATATCCCTCCCTCAGTACAGAAAGAACACAGCCAAGTTTTCTCACATTTGTGATTATTTTGCTTTTGCCTTAATATTCAGCACTTATTTTTATTTGCAAATAGGGATGAAGCACAAGAGTTTCCATTTTCACTGAAAGTCCTATATAATTCTGTGCAACATCTACATACAAGAATAACATAGATGAGTGTAACACTTATTATATGTTATTTAAGGATATTTAAATGGCAAATTCCTTGCAGGTCCCTAGATTATCAGAATTACGTGACCTTAACTTGGGCATTCAGCCATCACAAGAAGAATTCTAATTATATACACAAGTATGGCAACTGAGGAGAAAAAAAGTAAAAATAATTTTAAAAGACATCAAATTTTTTCTTGCTTATGTACAATGAATCTTAGCAATTTTATATCTTTCTGCTGAAGGAAGATGGATGTAATTTGAACACACTGCACTTTGTTTCCTATTTTATACTCTTTCGAAGGTAAATAAAGTCACATGAAACAAAATTCTAATTTCTTTACTTTCATCACAACTCATCCTTGTCAAGAATACTCTATGAAATACAAATAATCAATTTCTACCAATTACATCAGTTTCAAAACAAATAAGCAAACAAAATAAAACAACAACAAAAAAACCATACAAAAAAAAAAAAATCAAAGAATAAAGAAACGAAAAAAAAACCCTTAAAAAATCTTTATTAATGCTGCCTTCTCACATTGAATTTTATTGTCACCTCCATCCACACAAATTGTGATACTGGAGTTTAGACTGAAAATAAGTCTGAAAAAATAGTACTATGAATATTAGTTTCACACAAATCTTCATTTTGGTTTTATTGGAACTAACGTTCACTCCCACAGTTTCTTAAAAAATCAGACAACTGTAAACTGGATCTGGAATGGCTGAAATGATTGCTAATCCTTGTGAATGAGTATGAGATTTTGGAAGTGACAAATAGCTAGATAAGTTTTGAACAAGTTCTGATCAATCCTTATACCATTACATATTTTTAGTAGAAATAAAAGTCAGAGCAGAGACATTTAAGTGTTGTAGTATGTAATTTAAGCCAAGTAATTC
The DNA here is from genome assembly GCF_951394365.1 of Tetrao urogallus. NCBI lineage: Eukaryota > Metazoa > Chordata > Aves > Galliformes > Phasianidae > Tetrao > Tetrao urogallus. Next base: position 39,125,982 of record NC_136816.1, read on the forward strand.
ATATACTGCTTTTTAATCTAGACAATGAACCCAAAACAATATTTTATACTTTTAAAAAAATATATATTTTTTAAATGCATTAAATATTATCGGCATTGTGCTCAGATAAGTAAAATGTTCAAGTATATATTTTGACAATTTAACAGAACATAAGCCTCAAAAATCAACAGTAAGCACTATTCAGTTGTGGAATAATCTCCTCTTGGAAACAGTGGGAAGAAGCTTCATCTCCAGGGATATTTACAATTTCTCTGCACAAAGCACTGGAAAATACACTGTAGGGAAAAATATTGTGCTGACAGCAACCTGGACTAGTCTTTCCTCTTCTGTTACATCTATTACATCTATAAAGAAAGTATTTCAGTTGTTCAATCTTAAATTTGCCTTTGGAACTCCCATAATCTACTGTATAATAGATAGAGTCTAACATAGAATTTGATTACTACAACGTATATTTTAATAACCAATAATATGGAGTCTGAAAAGAAGTTGTACAATGATCTAAATTATAAATAATATGGACAGAGCTAAACCATAACAGTATCAAATATGCTAAAATTGTTTGGTGACTAACTAACATAGTTATGTATGTATTTGGTCATGGTATGCATTTTTCTTTTAAGGGCTGATGAAGAAAAACAATGTAGCATTATGTACACTGTCTTATCTTGTAAATTACTGTTGCAAGTATAAAAAAGTAGATATGAAAATGCCCTAAAAAATGGCCTTATAATTGACCCTCTATGTTAATGAGAACAAATATATCACAAATATACCTTTTCCAACAACACTTCATAAAACATTTTTTTGTTGGTAAAAGTTTTCAATTTTCTTTTCCAAGTTTGTGTGCAGTTATTGTGCTATCATTCCATCCAAGTTATATTCTTCTCAATTTTTCAAGTCGGAGGAAAAAGAAAAACCAGAAACATACTCCTGACAATAGGCTGGTGCTTGTGCAAGGGTTTTTATTTTTATGACAATGGGACTTCTTATTAAGATTATAATCTCTTAGGGATGAATGGGATCTGCATATCTGGAAGAGGCAGGGTAGTCTTTGGCAGCACACTGGCTACCATAGTGAGACAGGCTTTAAACTGAAGGACTTGGAGTGTGAGATCCAAAATGGTGATGCTCATATCATTGCAACTGACTGAAGAATAAGCCAGACCAACCAGAAGAGTAACAAATGTTCCTTAGCTGTCTCCTGATGTGAGCCAGACAACCAGCAACCTCAAGTGTATATAGCTATGGGGGATCTTCTTGCATTCCAGAAGGGATATCTACATCCTGTGTTCCCTTTTATTCTCTGAAGTGTCGATACACCATAGAACGTAGCATGAGGAATAAAAAGGAAGAACTAGAGATCTGTGAATGACTGCAGGGACATTATATCATTGCAATCACAGAGACATGGTGGGATGGTTCATACGACAGGAACTCTGCATAGATGTCTGTGTACTTCTTAGTATAGACAGATCAGCAAGGTGAGGCAGTAGAATTGCTTTTTATGTGACAGAGGATGGTTTGGCAATCACTGGTACCAGCTCCACTTTCTCCAAGCTCCAGATCAGTGCATCCTTAAGAAATCAAGAAAAGGTGACAGGAGACCTATATGGATGATCTAGACAGTTCATGGGAAACTCGTGCAAGAATAAAGCCTATAGAATGTGGAAAAAGGATCTGTCCACTTGAGAGAAATACAGGAGCATTGTCAAGGCATGTAGGGATGTAATGAAAAGATTTATAGCTCATTTAGAATTCAGCCTGGTGAGGGAGGTCAAATGCAACAAAAAAAGGCTTTTTAAAGTATGTCAGTATCAAAAAGAAGACTAGGAAATATGTAAGCCCACTCACTGCTAAATGAGAGAAGATTGAGAGAGCATCTTATCAATTCTTATGAATAACTACTGGTGAGGAGTCAAGTGTTAGGCTCTTTTCTGTGGTGCTCAGTATCAGAACAAGGGACAGTGGGAACAAACTGCAACAAAGGAAGTTCCATACAAAAATGGGGAAAACCTTTTTACTCTGAGGGTGACAGAGAGAGGTTGTGGAGTCTTCTTCTCTGGAGACATTCAAAACCACCCTGGACACTTTCTTGTGTAATCTACTGGAGGTTTAAGCTTAACCAGCTTTAGCAGAAGTATTGGACTAGATGTTCTCCAGAAATCCTTGTTGTCCCCTACAATTCTAAGATTCTGTGATTCTATGATTTTGTGTGTTGTTTCTATACATTCAAATAGCATTTATCTGATTTGAGAACAATAACACTTTGAAACTTTTTACACTCCCATGTGTAATGAAGAGAATAGGTTGCAGAAGAGTTAGAATCATAGAATCACCAAGGTTGGGAAAGACCTAAAAGATCATCCAGTCCAACCGTTCACCTATTCCCAATAGCTCCCACTAAACCACGTCCCTCAACACAACATCCAGCCTTTCCTTGAACACCAGGGTCGGTGACTCCACCACCTCCCTTGGCAGTCCATTCCAGTGCCTGACCACCCTTTCTGAAAAGTAATACTTCCTAATGTCCAGCCTGAATCTCCCCTGCTGTAGCTTGAAGCCATTCCTTCTGGTCCTATCACTAATGACACGAGAGAAGAGGCCGACCCCCAGCTCACTACAACCTCCCTTCAGGAAGTTATAGAGAGCAATCAGGTCTCCCCTGAGCCTCCTCTTCTCCAGGCTGAACATTCCCAGCTCCTTCAGCCTCTCCTCATATGGCCTGTGTTCCAGACCCCTCACCAGCTTTGTTGCCCTCCTTTGAACACGTTCCAGGGCCTCAATATCTTTCTTGCGGTGAGGGGCCCAAAACTGGACACAGTACTCGAGGTGCGGCCTCACGAGGGCTGAATATAGGGGAACAATCACCTCTCTGCTCCTGCTTGCAACGCTGTTTCTCATGCAAGCCAGGATGCCATTGGCCTTCTTGGCCACCTGGGCACACTGTCGGCTCATGTTCAGCCAAGCATCAATCAGTACCCCCAGGTCCATTTCCTCTACGCAGTCTTCCAGCCACACCGCCCCAAGCCTGTAGCGTCGCCTGGGGTTGTTGTAGCCGAAGTGCAGGACCCGGCATTTGGCCTTGTTGAAACTCATCCCATTGGCTTCAGCCCAGCTCTCCAGCCTCTCCAGATCCCTCTGTAGGGCCTCGCTACCCCCAGGCAGATCCACGCTTCCAGCCAATTCTCAGACTTCCAGCCAGTTCTCAGACTTGTCACCATTATAAATCTAATTTAATCCCTCTTGGGGTATTCAAGACAGTTATCATGCAACTCAGATATATGTAAATTTCTCTATTAGCTTGTCTTTAATTTCTGTGATGGAATCCATTCTGTGATGGTTCCACTGCTTTCATCACCCAATCTCTTTCTCTATTTTTATGCTGTCCTTGTGTTTCTGAATATTTCCCAGTAGATACATATATGTTTTTTTCTTTTGCTGAAGCTGATCACAGTTGTGAAACATTTGCTGAGTCCTCTTAGATTTCCCAAGAGACAGTGGCTTCATTTTAAGATGAAGCGATTTCAGACTCTGAGAAGGAGTTAGGTTTTGTTGTCAGTTATTATTCTATCTATTGTAAATTTTATTATTTAATTATTTTACATTCTAATGTAAAAATAAAAATTAAACAATCAGGTTCATTGTTTTTGAGAGGTATATCCTATTTTTTCAGTTCGAATCAGTTTGATATAACAATTTTTTTTTAAATCTATTTTGGTTATTGATTACCATTAATTTGAACTTATTAAGGACAAGTATAAGTTGTGCAGTTGCAGTTGTCTTGTTCAGTATAATAATTTGATTAGGTTAGACTGGACCCTAACCAATTTTCTTTTGATTTCTTTTGTAACAAAGAAATCATTAGCATTCTGTGGACCAGTGCTTCAGGGCACTGAGACCACACTGTGTTCATTTTTGAGATACGTCTTTGTGCATTCCTCATCTGTTAATAGTAGGCCAGAAGAGAAAGGGATTTAAAATTCCACTGTAATCTGATACTAAACCACCAAAATCCTTGTTTTTTGAAGTCATTCTTTTAAAAACAGTATACATGTATATGAGTCCTAGAGTTTTAGTGAGCAAAATTGTGTGAATAATGGTAGGAAGTGACCACTTGTTGTCCTCAATTAAGCAACAAAAGAGCTGACAGTATTTTTGACAAAATAGGCAAAACCTTATAAGTTAAATACAGTTTTCTTAAATTCAGATTGTATTACTTGGTCACTACATTGTCAATTAAATCTAAATTCTTTTTGACTTGCAATGTTACTTGTTTCTATTAAACAGTGAGGTAACGTTGCCTTTTTTTTTTTTCTTTTTTTTTTTTTTTTTTGCCTGCAGAACTTTGCCAGGCAAAGAATTGAAACAAAGATCTGCATTTTGCTTTGAGCTGATTTGTGTTAACTTAGCTGTCCTTTTTGATCCTCACTGTTCTATAACAGTAGCTAAATTTTAGTGTAAACAGCTTATGAAAAGCAGCTGTTCCTCATTTGACATCATAAATCAGAACATTTTGCATTACTAGAGGTTTGTTACGGTAAAGAGGAGTAAACAGTGAGAAATGTCTGAGACTTTTTGTTATCTAGCTAAGAGATATGAAAACAGATATACAAATGGAGCATGTTTTGTCCGTGTGCATCTGAACATTAAATGCTATTTATTCACACAAGGTAAACCATAGGCAGAAAACCTGACTCGAGTAGTGACTTTGCTTTTAATTTAATTGTATCAGCTGAGGAGAAGTACAAAACACAGTACGCTGAGTTGAAACGCTGTGGTTTGGTGACTTTTTAGTCGTCAATATTTCACATCAGAACATCATGTGGACCAGTTAAAGAGTTAATGTTCTGGCCTCTCTTACTGCCCTTTTACGGCACTTCGAGCATCCTGATGGCAGGGCAGAGGGCGGCAACCCCGGAGGACCTGGCGGAAAGAGGAAGTGGGGTGGAGCTCCGGAGGAGCCCGGGGTGTCCTGCTGGTTTCTGACCCGGCTCAGCTGTGTCAGCTCGCCCCGCGAAAAAGCACGTGCTTTCCCTCGCGCTGTCGTGGTTTGACTCGCATTTTGGATACTCGTGTCTCTCTCGTTTTCTTTGATTTGGTTAAATTCAGTGAATTACCGTTCCTCCTCAGATCGTTGCCATTGTGTTTTCTGTTCGTTAAAGCTACCTGCTAGCTCTCTGCCCTTCTCCCCCTGCTGGAGCGCACGCGGCCCTGAGCACAAACCGTTCTTTCCCCTTCCTTTTTTTTTTTTTTTTTTTTTTTTTTTTTTTTTTTTTTTTGGTTGTTGTTGTTGTTGTTTGGTTGGTTGTTTGTTTTTCTTTTTGACTGTGCAGCTAGAAGTAAACGAGTCAAAAGGATGTGTTCTTACAGCAGATCTTATTTACGGAAAGTCACTAAATAAGTGCCTAGGCCTTGTTTTTGAAGAAGGTTGAGGATGCCAAGCTAGGATTACCATTGAAAGATGATTAATGTAATGTGCTTGCAAAAAGAGGGAAAAGCTCTCTACTTTCTCATGAGTGAACTCAAGTCAAATTTTGATTCTGCTTATAAAAGACGAGATTCACTTTACAAATCTACTGAGATAGATCCAATAACTTGGTATTTGAACAGTGAAGTCCCTTTATTTATAGTGATGTGTGAGACAAAGTGATTTCTGAAGTATTATTTCAACAGTATTTTTCAAGTTAGAAACTTGCATTTCTTCTCGTTAGGTCTGATCAGTCTCTTGCTAGAATCAGTAGGAACTTTGATAAGAGAGGAGGGAATCTGTGTGCCTTCTTATACTGCAGCTGTGCCATGAGCCATGTACATTACCCTCGCTCCTTGGACTCAGGAGTTCATTGATACACATTAGTGTCCTTCCTAAAAACTACATTAGGAGTTTTTTGTTACTGGCACTGCTTAAGATGTTCTTTTTAATATTCCTGTATTTTCTTTGAGACATACTAGATGTCTCTTTTTGATTTGGAATTTCTCGTGTTACAATGCATTTGCGCCGTTCTCCTTTTTATTCTTTTACACAAAATATTTTCTTATGTTGAGAAGTGAATTATGTCCAGTGACCGTTAAATAAGTTGAAATTCAGAGTTAATGAAATTTAGAGATCAAAACTAATCAGTTACCAGTAGAAAAACAAAAACAAGCAAAGAAAAAACACTGTGATCAATATTAAAAAGGAATCTGTACTTGTAACTGCTGAAACTCAGATTATGTAAAGTCTGTGCCAGTGCTGGGGGACCCTTTTAAACACTGTTAAGTAAAACAGAATTATAGTTGAAAAATGGCTTGAGGCGAAGAATTAATGAAAAAAACTACCCTGTTGTGAAATCCAACAAATTAGGAGCTATAAAATGGGTATTATATTTAGAAGTGTTAAAGCTGTTTTGAGTTTTTACATTTCAGGGGAAGAAGTAAGATGTACTCAACAGAGTACATCTGTTACTAGTTAACTTAAAATAGTAAACACATTAATAACTTCAAAAAATATCCACCGGGGAAAAAAAAAAAAAAAAGGAATTACTACAGTGGTAAATGAAACTTCTGACTTGAAAATAGTTAAATGAAAGAAGTTCTGTTGTTTGATACGTTTTTCAGTATCCTACAGACTTTTTCTCCTAAGATACCTTCGGAAAAGACATTGCTATTGCGTAGAGAGATAGTATTCTCTAAAAATGACTGATAAACTTATACTTTCAAAAACAGTTAAAACTGGTGACATTTAATGCTTGAATGCTGTTATCTGTATAATTGATTTTTTTGTTTTGTTATCTGTATGTTTTGTATTTCCTAAAGAAGGGGAGGCCCATTCCACGTTTCTCTCTGTGAGCAGAAGAAAGGGAGAGTTCTATGGCCCAGATCTTCAATGAGGAGACAGCATGATGAGGGCTAATGAATTGTTAGTGGCACGCAACTTCCAGCAGGTAGATACCAGAAGCAATTAGAGGAAGAGGGCAAAAATGCCCTGGAAGAGAGAGAAGGAATATACAGCTGATAGGTGTAGGTAAAAACAGCACACACAATTACAATGTTGAAAAAAAAAAATCTTGAATTCAAAACTGTTGATACTGAGTAGCATCAGGAAAAACATTGCACTAGGTAAAAAATAAAATTTCCTGACAGTAGCTTTATAACTCCATCAATACAGCAAACAGAATGTAGATTTAAAACTTTACTTAAAAAAAACCAAACCACCAAAACATTACTTTTCTTGGGAAGGTAATCAGTGTGTACTTCAAAAGCAACAGTCTTAATAGACATACATTGCAGATAAGCATTGATAGGTGGATATTGAGCTAATATAAGCTGCCATCCTTCAGTTTAAATCAATAGAGAACACTGAATACTGAAGTCACTTAGTCATGTCAATGAGAGTCTATCTTACTGTCCAGCTGTATATGCCTGAGTGAATATAGTTAAATGTACCTACACTAATGAGGATTGTGCCAACATGGTCGAGTGAGGAGAATTCATTATAATCACATGTACTATGGTGCTCAGTGAAAACAACATTGAAGTATGCTGAAACATTTCAATTACATTTATACTTCTTACACTGAGCCCTTGAAGTTTCAGTACATTCAAGTCATTGCTAAAAAAAATCTAAATCAAACAAGTTTCATCTTAAGTTCTTGGAAGGCATCTAGGACAGAGTAAGTTATGTTTTCTTTTTATACAGTTTATTCTGAAGTAGGACCCTAGCATGTGCTACAACATTAAAGAGTCTTAGCAGGTTTACATTTCTTTTGAAAAAATGCTGACAGATATCATAAAATTGTTACTTTCATATGTAAATCTTAGCTTTTGTGCCTGGTTCCCATCAACAATACAGAAAATGAATTGCAGACTTTTCTTATTAAAATGTTTTAACAATAAAACCTGAGCAAAGCAACCCTGAAGACTCTTTGATGTAATAGAAGATGAAATACAGTGATGATTTTGCTAATGGATGTGAAAGGGGGCCTTTTTTTTTCTTTCCCTTTTTCCAATAATTGAGTTTAATGTCAAATCGCAGATCAGTTCATTATCAATCAGTACTAGAGGCAACAACACCCACTTGAATTATTTTAAACTGAGGTATAAATCTGAGATTGAGTTGAATGGTCATGTTTTTCAGATAGTCTTGGGCTGTAAATCAGACACTTCACTTAGAAACAGATTTATTTAAATGGTGTAACAAGCAGGCATTGATAAATACATTTTTCTTTGTCAGGAAGAATAATTGCTGGCAACCTGAGTTTTAACACGACACAAGAGCTTGATCACACAACTAATTTATTTAATCAAGGAAAGTTCAGAAAGACAGAACTACTGAATTTTGAATAGATGAGCATCAGAAAAGATTGCACAAGGATGCATAAAACTTGAGATATCTTCAGTGAAATGGCAGCAGCCCTCATGAGGGTTTTGACAATAAAATAACGCCACAATAATTTTGTGTGTTAGCCTAACGTATACAAAACTTTTTAGCTTCTGATGTACAGGTGCTATTTGTCCCCATGCAGAGGGTTGGTAGATCAGTAAATTCTAGGAAAGGGAAAGCACCCTGACAAGAAAGATTGTCTTACAGCTCCATACAAAATGTATATATAAGACAGGACTGATGTTGTAAATGTTTAGTTGTGGTTCCTTCCAGAAAAATATAAGATAGAAAGTTAGCTCAAGGGATTTTACTGCCTGTGACAAATTTAAATTATATAATTTAAATATAATTGTCCGGAGCTACTTAAAATTTTGATGCTTCTGATATACTCTGTGACCACACAAAGTAGTTATACAGAGCAAGACAGGGAAGCAACAGGTCTAAGGGCAGTGTCATTGATTCCAGCTAAGTATTGTCTGAGATAATCAGTCAAGACAAGAAATATACATAGTGATGGGAGGAAGAAAAAAAGCAAACAAACAAAAAGATCAAAAATCCACTTATAAGATGTGAACACTGTAAAACAAGTGGAGTTTCTTTCTGCCCTTTGCTTTCCCACTGTAAATGAAGAAGGTAAAACAGGAAGACTGAAGATTAAGTTGCTTCTTTTTTAGAGCTATGAATTCTGCACGGGGCTTGTATACAGCCTTCACCCCTGATCTGTCTAGATGTTTAATCATCAGTTGACTTCTTTCATATCTACTGTTTCTCAAATATGGTAATGGCAGCTTTTCTCTGGAAAGGATCCAGTAAAGAAGAGGTGTAGTGAAATATGCTCTCTCCACTACCTTCGCATTGCCTTCACAAACTTTACCAAAGGACAGTGCTCATCTACAAACCAGAACTATTCACTGGAATTGTCCTGCATTTCCCTCAGTACGTGAACACTTCTATACTTCTCTTATTTTTCAATAAAGCCTTTTTTTTCTGATCTGTTGTAAAATGACATTTTGACAGTGTCATTATTCTCTTAACTTACTCTTTATTTAATGTCTGCTCACTCAAGATAGTTTGCATTAAGTAATTTTAACAGACAATTACACTACAAACTCATAGCATAATTCAGGTTTCTTTGTGGAGGGACGCTCATGTTGAAAAATTGCTTCAAAATTCAAATTAGTTCCCCGCTAGTAGGGAACATGACCTGGGATTAAGCTGTCAAGAGACAGGTTAGTTTTACTCTACTGATGATGTGTTCTTGTGCAAGTAATTCTGGGTGGGATGGAAGCATAGGTTGGAGTAATCAAGGCTGTTATTTGTAAAGTCATGACTCAGTGCATTCGTAGGGGTAGTACAAATACCTGATTCAAAATAAAGAGCACCTCATCGCACAATCGCTTAGAGAGCTAGATATTAGAGAAATAAAAGTTAAGCAATTAAAAACATGTTTGTTGACTTCAGCAAGTTTCAGTTCATTGTTCATCAGCTTCATTGCTCTATGTGCTCTACTTAATGTTTAATTTGGCTGAATTTAGGACCAGAACAACAAACAAATGTGCAATGCAAAAAATGACTGCAGGCCAGAAGCCCTAATGTAATAGCTATCAATGGACTGTCTTAACATAAAAAGACAGAGAAAACTTCTACATCTTCAGTATTCTGATTACATTCGCTTTAGAATATGGTTCTAAAAATCTCAAAAAGTAAATAAAAGAGAAGATCTTAGCAGTTAAATTTTAGGTCTGAGCCTTTTCTGATACAGGTTTATTTATAAAGATACTCTTTATTGTTAGTGACAGGAGTGAGTAATAAAGACCTTTGTATTTAAATTGACCCCTTTACAAAACAGCTACGCTATAGAATCAGATTAAACATCCCTCTGGCACAATACCCTGTTTCTGATAGTCATCAGTGGTAGACACAGCAAAGAAACAAGCTCACCTGTAGCTAATCTTTGCCCTGATATAACCCGCCTTTCGTTCATCAGATATTTGGAGGTTCATCATCAAGTTTGAAAGGCCTTGATCATGTATTTACTCCCTGAAGCTGCCAGCCTGCTTCATTTCTTATCACATACATGCTTTTCTTTCAACATTTCTGATGGTGAAAGTAAAACAGGAAATGAATTTTCTTTTTAGTTCTAGAGCTTATAATATTTTCCTTATTTTAATTTACTGAAGTCACCAGTCAGTTGAGGTCTGCTATCAGAATCAATTGAAAATGAGATCAAAGTAGGTTCTCAAACTTTCTGATGCTGAAAAAAAATCAGTTGCCTACTTCTGTTTATAAACACATAGTCCAAATCTTCTGTACCTCTGAACGTCAAGTTGGTTCTATCAGAGACAACAAACCACAGGAGCATCAGAGTTATCCAAGATTTCCAGCCTGAATAGACAAAGGATCCTGTGTAAATTCCTAATCACTATTCATTCTGAGACTTACGATTTTAATTCATGGGTCAAGGAAACCTAAGACAGAATGTTTAGCAGATGTCTTCACAGATGAAATGAAACTATATCTTTGATTTCATTACTCTCTTTTGCTGTGCTTTTCTTCCAACAAATGAATGCCATAGCATTTGCCCTTATTGTTCTAACCTAGAAATATATATTTGAAAATACTAAGTTTAGTTAGTGGAACAGATTATTCTGTAAGGCTTTCTGTTAGTTTTACTGAAATATAATTAATGTAGTTCTATGAAGTCTAATGATACATAAGTATAATTTGGATTCAGTTTGGATTCAATATTGTTCTGGAATTATTCAGAAATGTATGTACTTATATCAGTGTAATAATCCTTAAACGCTGCTGATAGCTCAGCTGAAGTGCCTCCACATCAATGTGTGCAGCATGGGAAATAAGCAAGAGAAGTTGGAAGACATAACACAATTGGAAAATTGTGACCTAAATGATGTCGCAGAAATCACAGAATCATAGAATGCCCTGGGTTGAACAGGACCACAATGATCATCTAGTTTCAACCCCCTGCTATGTGCAGGGTCACATAGTTTGGCCAGCCACCAAACTAGGCTGCCTAGAGACATCCCGCCTGGCCTTGAATGCCTCCAGGAATGGGCATCCACAACCTTTCCCCTACAACTGGAATGCTGTCGGCAAGGGCTACACGTGGTTGATAAGAGATAGGAAGAGAAGGAGGAGTGGATAAATTGCTCCTTATTTATAGAGTGGATAGATAGTGAACAGCTGCCTCTAAGAAACAGCCATGCCCAAGCTGAGAGCTTGTGAACCTAGACAGTGGAATTAAGTGTACCCTCAGTAAGTTTGTAGATGACAGACACTCTGTGTAGTTGATACAACAGAAAGAAAGGATGCCATTCACAGGGACCTGGACAGGTTTGAAAATTGGACCCATGTTAACCTAATGAAATTCAGCAAGGCATAGTACAGTGTTGCATTTGGTTTGGGGCAGTCTTAGATGTGTGTACAGGCTGGGAGAAGAGCTTGTGACCAGCCCTGTGATGAAAGATTTGGGTGTACTGGTGGATAGAAAGCTGGACAAGAGCCAACACTGTGCATTTACAGCATAAAGGGACAACAGTACCCTAGGCTGCATCAAAATAAAGTGGTCAGTAGGGAGAAGAAGGGGACTGTCTCACTACTCTGACCTTTTGAGACTCCATCTGGAGTACTTCATGCAGACCTGAAATCCCCATCACAAAACAAAACAAAACAAAAAAATCAACACAGAATGGATGCCTACCTGTGCGACCTGGTGTAGGGAACCTGCTTTGGCAGGGGGGTTGGACTCGATGATCTCTGGAGGTCCCTTCCAACCCCTACAATTCTGTGATTCTGTGAAATGTTGGAGTGGGTCCAAAGGAGGTCACAAAAACAATCAGAGGATTGGAGCACCTCCAAAGAAAGGCTGAGGGAGTTGGTTTGATTATCTTGGAGAAGGCTACAAGGCCTCACTGCAGCCTTCCAGTATTTAAAAGGAGAGAAATATTTTAACATGGCCAGATAATGATAGGACAAGGGAGAATGGTAAAATTAAAAGAGGGGATATTTAGATTAAATGTTAGGGAAAGTTCTCTCAGAGGATGGTGAGGTGCTGGAACATGTTGCCTAGAGCCATATCTTGGGAAGCAGTTCCTCAATATATGTAGTGGCTGTTCAGGAGGGCAGACAGTTTCGTAAAGAGCTGAGCTTGACCTTGTCCTTCCAATTTCCAAGCTTCTATAGCTGAGTGCAACATCACTATGGAATATCTCTTTGGTGACATCTCCTCCACACCTCTTGCCTACACCCAGACAGGATTTGGCAGGTTGAGGGAAGGGTTGAAGAGGGTATGGATGTTGCAGAGCACTGCTCAGATAAAAACATTGGTATGATATCCACCCTATTCTAGCTACAAGAACATAGCACAGCACTGTAGGAGCTACTATGGGGAAAATGAACTCCATCACAGCCAAATTCAGAACAACATTTTCCTCCTGGAAGCTGTGTTAAGGCACATAGATGGGAGGGATTTGATATGGGATAACCAGCTTCACCAATGACAGATCCTGCCTTACCAAATTTGATGCTTTTTATGAAGCATAACTGTGATTGTGGAAATGGGAAAATACACTGATGTAATCTATCCAGACTTCAGTGAGGCCTTTCCCCATAATGTCCTTCTCTCCAAATTGGAAATATATGAATTTGATGGGTGGACTGTTTGATGGACAAGGAAATGGTTGCAAGACCGTATCCAGAGCGTGGTGGTCAATGACTTACTATCCAGATGGAGATCAGTGAAAAGTGGTGTCTCCCAGTGGTCAGTACTGGGACCAGTGATTTTTTAACATCTTCATCAATGACAATTGGCAGTGCAACCTCAGCAAGCAGGATGACAACAACCTATGTGGTACAGCTGACATGCCTAAAGTACAGGATGCCATTCAGAGAGACCTAGACATCTTGAGCACTGGGGTCAGGTGAACCTCAGCAAAGCCAAATGCAAGGTCCTGTGCCTGGGTTGTGGCAAACAGTGCTATCAGTACGTGCTGGGGAATGTAAGGATAGAGCACAGCCATGCCAAAATGACTCGGGGTATTGGTGGATGGCAAGCTGACATTAGCCAACAATATGCCCCTGCCACTCAGAAATCCAACTGCATTCTTGGCCTCATTTAAAAAAGCATGCCAAGCAGGTCTAGGGAGGTGATCCTGCCCCTCTACCTTGCACTGGTGAGACTGCACCTGGAATGTCCAGATATGGAGTTCTCAGAAGAGATTGGATCTGTTAGAGTGTGTTCAGACAAGGGCCACAAAAATGATCCAGGTGGCAGAACTCCAAGTAGACTTGATAGTGGCTTTTCAGTATCTAACGGGGGGCTATATAAGAAGGAAGGAGACAGACTCTTTAGCATGGTCTGTTGTGATAGAAGAAGGAGAATTAGTTTCAAAGTGAAAAAAGGAGATATAGACTGGACGTAAGGAAGAAGTTTTTTTACGGTAAGGGTATTGAAGCACTGGAACAAGTTGCCCAGAGCTGTAGTGGATGCTCTGTCCTTGAAGACATTCTAGGTCAGACTGGACCAAGCTCTGAGCAACCTGATCTAGCTGTCCCTGTTTGTACACAGGAGGGACTAGATGACCTGCAAGTGTCCCTTCAAGTCTAACAATTCTGTGCTTGTATGGTATTTCTTCAATGTCATTAACTTTGTTGCAGAGTTCCTTTTTTTTCGAAGATGATTTGTGTCTGTCTGAGCAGACAAATTCCTGTCCTGTGCATTTGCAAAGGCATTACAGTGTGCATGAAAAACAATGTTCTATGGAAAAAAAATCTCAGATGGACTTAATTCAGGTGGAAATGTTATTAGGAATAACAACCCCTTCCCTTAGAAAGGACACACACCATTTGACTCCCAGCTAGCACCTATGGAAAGAGTGGAATTAAACCTACTTCCTTAATCACATGTTCTGTTCTTATCCTGTTGGCAGCTTCTATGGAATAGCACATTGTTGCTATTCCCAGGGGAAAAAAGAAAAAAAAAAAAAAGAGATACCTTTGTTTCATAATTTTTTGGAGTTGTATGAAATATGTCTCAGGTGAGTAACTGGCAGTCATGATGAAGGACTCGGCCTGTATCAAGCTGCTGCTTTTGTCAAAATTGTGTCCTGTCAAATTCCTTCAAAACTGACAGTCCTGGACTCATTTGTTACAGGCAGTGGACCTTACAAATTTTTGTCCAAAGGATTTTTAGTCTTAAAACTGAACTGTGACGATATACTTCCCAAGAGTGATAAGAAAATATGTCGTAGTAAAATATGTAAAAGACACATGTAGGCAGGAATTTTTTTACACAGGAAATTAATAAGATGGGTCTTAAATGACCATCATGCATGGCTCAGAAAGGCTGCTATGTTTGGAAACCTAGGCAGAACGAGTGTTCAAATATGAGGCTATAGTCTGATGCTACCTAAACAAAAACTGTGCTTTACACTCTCTGCCATTTTGTCTTCTTTGTCACCCAAACCCTCACCTCCCCCCAACAAGTACCCTTTGTGGTGAGCTAACATAGCTCACAAAGCAGAAGAACTGCTATAGTTTTATCTTAATTTGCAAGACCAGAGTAGAGCTTATATCATGAGAAAAAAAAAAAGGGAGGGGGGAGGAACTGCAACAGAGTACATTTAAATTGCTGTTATGTGTCAGAGGAACAGGAAAGATGTTATCATAGCTGAATGAAAATCTAATCCACATCATTCAAATTCAAACAGAAGAAAGAGAATGCAGTGTAAAGACATAGGGAATTCCCATGTATAAGACATGGGAATTAAAGTACTTGTCATGTACTTCATCTGATTTTTGGGTTTTCTAATTCATTTTCCCAAGCCACTATAATTTTATATAGTTTCAATTTTCAAACTTCCAATTAGACTAAACAAAAGTCTCTGGAGGTTGTTTCTAGTGGTAGATTTGTAATATGAAAGATTTTAAGTAGAGCTATAAGTCCTATGCTTGGGATGCACAAGAAAGGAAATGTAAAAATATTGAGAACATGAGCAAGTGTTGAGAAGATCTTGGCATGAAAAGAGATCTGCAAGTTTCCTAGTGGAGTAGAAAAAGATAAAGGACATGAAAAAAGAAGCCACGAGTGAAGAAATAGCACTGTGCAGTAAAAGCTGAAAAGGGAACGTCATTGAGTTATGGAAGCCACAAATATTAATAAGGCACTGTTTGTTGCAACACAAGTCAGCCAGAGTTCAAACACTAAGTGCCTTGATATCAGTTGTCCTCTTTTGAAATGCGCTTTAAAAATTCACTTTCTGAACTATCATCTACTGATTCAAATTGATTAAATTCATCAGTGCTTAGAGTCAAAACTATCAGTGTAATACTAGTACTCAGCTATTTAACAGCTATTTGGTGGCTGACAATATTTAAATACTGTACTCTTCCTATTTATTCAAATATGTGCTTTCCACAAAATGATTAACTATTTCAGGTAACTAGTTCATCACTTCATCTCCACAGATGTTCCCTTATAGCCTGGAAGAGAGAGGGAGACATATAATAGATGCTCATCTTTGACACCTCTTTCAGTGATACTAACAGGGGACTCCTCAGGTCGTCAGGTGAGAATCCAAGACTCTGATCCACTCTTGGGTTATAAAGCTTAAGAAAATTGACTTTGTGTAATTGATCCTGGCATTACCTTTTAATGGTACCCAGTGACTGGTTTCCTTTCGCAAAAAAAAAAAAAAAGTATATATATCTTGGACTCAGTCATATACTGGGCATATTTTGTACATTATTTCCTTTTTAGGTTCATTAGTTATTTTCTCAAAATTTTGGGAAAATAATTTTTGCTATTCTAAAACTGTTTGGATGAATATCTAGCCATTTTGAAACAATTTGTGTATCTACAATTCTGTTTTGGGATAATAAAAAAAGTATCTTCTTCCACATTTCATAAACGCAAGTATTTCAGATTATAACTGTGGTCTAAGCTGTTGTCTCAGAAGAAAATAATAGCATGAGGAGTTCTCTGAAGATAAAGCATTGCTAAAATCTCTTCAGAGAATCACTTTTTAATCACACTGCTTTGTGATCTATTCATCTTACTCTGCCTCAGAACAACAGTTTCCACATACAGATAGGAGGAGAAAATTAATATCTCTCCTTCCAATTTTATTCCAGCTGAGTTTTTTTTTTTTAAACATTTATTAGAAATTGCATGATGTGGACACTGCTAATCAGCCCTATGTGTAACTATTTCCCATTCTCTTCATATATTTTGTCATGATATGTTTTTGATAACGGTGCATTAACTCTCATTTTTGAAAAGCTGTAAAGAGATCACAAAAATAATATGCTTTTTTGATGTTTGATACAACTCAGGAAAGAATCTCTGAGAGCAGAAAGAATGGTTGGAGTTGCTATTCTGGCACAGTCACAATTTCTTCAGCACATTTTAAAGCAGTTAGAACTCATCCACCTAAAGAAACTTTATCAGATTATCTACAAATTGACTGCAATTAAAAAAAGAGAGAGACGGAGAGAAAGAGATAATGAGACAGACAGGAAAAAAATAGTGTGCTGGGCAAAAAAATAAGCTTGTACATCCAATTTTTGAGGATACATTAGAATTAAAAGATTTTGTCTTTGCTCTTTCCATAAGGAAATACGTCAAAAAGATGGAATGAGTTCCACATCCAAGAACTTCCAATAACTTTTTATAATATTAATGGCAACCCAATAAACAGAGGGAAATATTTTTCAAAGTACTTTACAAGGATTGCACTACAAAAATCCCATTAGAATTCCTGAATCTGGGATTAGTGTATATATACTAAAAACTGGCACAATTCCAAGTTATTTTTATTTGTACCTAGGTGTTAACTAATTAATGTAATGATATTGAAATCAGTAACATTTACTGATCAACACATAAATAACACAGGTAGGCTGCTGGCAAATCCAAATACAGATTTCCAAATATTATAAATATACAGTTTCTTAGGAGGTCTGCTAGCAACACGTTCTCCATTTCACATCTTCATACCATGGAAAACACATTTAAAACAATTTATGCCATTGTCTTTGCCCTGAATATGCACCCAGAGGTACTATGTATCAGATATTGAAATGTCAATTTTTGTAACAATCTCCCATTACCTTAGAAAAAAAAAGAAAAAAAGGCAAACAATATCCAGAGTATTCTGAGGTCCTTATGCAGCTGAAACATAAACAAGACAAAGTAGGATCTTTACAGTTTGTATCTACACCTGTAATTTAGGCATAGACTGGGACCTGAAATCTTTCATTTATTGCAGCAGAAAACCATACAAGTCCATTGACTTGTCTGCACGTGTTGGCATGTCCGCACTCCCAACCTATGAGCACCATCGTAATTTATAGAAAGCTTCAGACTTCTGACTTATCCTTTATGAACTCTGTTTCCCACTTGAATATTTAATTTGGTTCCTTTAATTTTATATAATGTGAAATTGGCCTGGATGATCCTGTAGGTCTTTTTCAACCTTGGTGATTCTATGATTCTATGATTGTAAGTACTATATAAATCTATTAATTTGTTTTTTTTCTTACCTACTGCATACACAATATATTTTCAGAGACAAGAACTATGTTTGCTTGGAGTTGCATCTCAGCTTTTCTTTAGATGAAGAAATATGTTTATTATTGTGACAAAGATTCTTTATTGCTAAATGTCACAATTGCCCTGACAGTAATGCTCCCTTGAATTATGGAAAAGAATTTGCTTGTGTTGAAATGTAGAAAGGATGAAACAGCTGAGAGGAACTAGACACAACAGCCCAGTAATACTGGAATAGCATTCTTAGCTATTTCTTTGCTTTTATCAGTCAGTTTCTATTACAGAAATGCCATTAAAATAAATGTCCTCTTCTCTATGTTTTTTGGGCACCAAATAAAATGATACTTCTCATACAAAAAGCCATGAACTCTCAGACTTTGAGCTGTATTTCCATCTCAAATTGTACCTTTTGTGCACAAAAATCATGACTGAAAAGTTGTGAAGATAGTTTTCTAAAATAGAGCATGGATTTAGCTTATGTAGCTCCTTTTACTATAATTCACTCAAATCCCTTTACACATGGCATTCTTGGAATCACAAGGTATGCGGTAGAATACTTAGCTCTTTTCACAATAGCACATATCTGATTTGCCAAAATGACATGATAGTCTTGCATTAGTAAGATGAAAGGCTTTCATCTTGCTCAGAGACACACATACTATAGTCATTTCAATAGATGAATTGTCAAACTGCTTGAGAGTATCAGTTTTGACATACAGTCAAGTAATTGCCTTGGGAGGCTCTAATACAGTGAGTCTGAGATACAGGAAGATGCAGAATTGACTAATGCAGATGCTGCATTTTAGATCTATTAGATGCGGAGATGAGGGAAGCCATAGTAGTTTCTGTGAGAAATAAAATAAGACTGTAGCTATTTAAAAACTAAAACCCCTTCACATTTAATCAGAGACCTTGCTCAAACTCATCTTCATGAGATTGGTCCCAGTGGTAAATATTTAATCAGTAACTATGGTTACATCAGCCTCCATTCCTGCGTAGTCCTTTGACCAAGCGAATACAGTTCTGTTACATATGACTTGGACTAACCTATTACACTTCCATAAAATGAGTTTCAGATAGCATAAATTTTAAATTTAAATTATCCTAAAATATTACATTACTACAGTTTTTCTGAAATAAAGCTTTAAAGTTGAGCATTTAAAATATAAAGTCTTATCTCCAAGATATAAAAGTATTGAAGATACAGAAGTGTGAAATGTACCAAATGTTTACATTAAAATTTGGACTGATGCACTGAGTTAAAATAAAAAGAATTCACCTCATATATATATGCAGGTACAGATGATAGTTGTATTGATAACTGTGATACAGCCTTCTTAACTATATAGAATCTGTGTCTTTAGGTTGCCTTAATTTCTCCAGTTTGGAGGCCTCATGCTGTACAGCATGGAAGAAATCAATACAGTTTTGTAAACTGCCTGATTAACTTTTGTTGACCTATGATAGAAATGTCAGGATTTTTTTTTTCTTTTCCTTTTTTCCCTTTATAATCAACAGTCCTTAGAGAATGAGCATAGCAAATTCTAGGATGCCAGTACAAAAGATCATTTGTTTCAAACTTCTCAGATCAAAAGAGCACTGATCTGTTTAAATGCTATGGAAAAGGTTAATGACCTTTTGGTAACCTCTGACATGGTAGTAAAGGAAAAATAAAATATAAAGAAAACATATATTTTTTAAAAATTCTAAGTAAACTGGAATATTAACTCTAAGTACTAGTCATTGAGTCATCCTTTTGTTAGTATTTTGCTTGGAGTTTGCTTCTCATTAAGAAAAATAGGTAGATAAAATATAATATTTACGATGTCACATCCTTATAATTTAGGACTTTGTACTGGCAAAGCTGTATATTCATCTTCATTTAAGATATGAAGAACTTTTAAAATGTTTTTAAAATAGTTCTAGTCATGATCACAGCTGAGTTATAGTAGTTTTATTATATTTTTCAGCTGACCGTAATTATAACTCACATGAAAACCAACTCTGAGTAGTCTATTCTGAATATTAATCATCAGAAATAATGCAAGTTTATTATTGATACTTTTGCAAACAAACGGTGTGTTTGTTTTTTTGTGGTTGTTATGTTTTGTCTTTTTTAAAAAATAATCTTTTAAAGATTTTCAGACTAGAAGTAGATAACTTTGTAAGATGAATTAAAGTCATCTACCTTCCCATTAGAGAAGATCTGACATCTGCAAAATGTGATTTTATTAAAGTTTATTATCTTAGTTTGCAACAGCTCTTACAGTCAAGCAACACTAGAATGACCATCTTTTTTTTCATCATTAATTACCATTCAAGAGTATAAACAATTTTTTTTGTAAGGAAGAGATCTGAATATTTCTGTTTTTATTAGTTTTACTCTACTGAACTTTGTCTCATTTACAGACAGCCCACTATAATCATAAATATAAACCAATATTTAGAAAGATTTCAAAATAATATTCTAAATATAACTACTGCAGAACAAATTAATAATAAACTTTTCTGCCCTTGATAATACTGCTAAAATAATTTTCAACTAGTCATGCTAAGGTTATCACAAATCTTCTTCAGCTGAGCTGAAACTTCTTGAACTGCACAATTATAGGATTGAAATCTTCAGAAAGTACTATCTGAGGGGAAGGGCTATTCCTCAAACTGTGCTCATTTATAACCCAAATCATGCAAAGCTATGATGTCATATGAAGTAACCAGGATTTTATTGAATTAACTGTATGCCATTTATATAATCTTCATACTGACAATACTATTATTATCCCATTAGTTTGAAGCATAAAGTAGCAATACACAGCTACATCTCCAAAAAATTGTACAGAAATCTTTTTAGGCTCACAAGTTTCTGCTCACTGTAATCATTTTAAGCGTGTCTCGCTGAACAATACTGTAATCCAACAAGTCAACACATTACAATACTTTCTTATTTATTTTCAGAACAGCGAAAGATAATCATTTCTACAACTTCTCCCTCATGGGTTCATAAGTGACACTCAGAATTTGTATATTACTATCACAACTGCCAAAGTCTTAGGATAGTGAATACCTGCAAAATATTCAAGTTCCCTTTTATCTCATAATTATTATCTGATAATGTAATCTCAAATCTCTAGAAGTCAACTCCTTGGGAAAAAAAAAAAAAACATGTTTTGTCTGAGAGGCATACCCTATGTTAGTTGACATTGTACTAGAAAGTAGTTTTAATTCTGATGACACTGCCACACAATGGAATGAGAATATTTTTCAATCATGTTGTAGAAAGATGGTGTCTAGACACACAGAGAAACACAGGGAGCCAAAGGCAGGAGAAAGATTGCCAATAATGCCCTGTCCTGTTTTCTCCCAAGCCAAAAACAGAATCCACCAGCCTCTGTCTATCATGAGCAAGCAGAAACACCTTGCCCAGTCACCTGTGAGGTGAGGGGAGTTACTGTCTCTGGGTAGAGAACACATGATAGGATGTAGGGGAAAGAATCCTCTTGAGATTGTATGAAGTTTTTAATGAGATCTTCAGAGGAACTAAAAGCAGGGAAAGGGATGGGTCAAAGTAGTCTGGGGAGGAACAAGCACAGGAAGTGATGGCCTCTAAAATGAATATGTCATTTCATTTATCTGGCTTGCCCTTCTGATCCCAAACCTGTACAAAATACTCCAGATGGAGCCTCACAAAAGTAGAGTAATAGGGAACAATCCTGGTCCTTGCTGGCCACCTTTCTTTTGATGCTGCCGAGGATACAGTTGGCCTTCTAGGATGCAAGTGCATGCTGCTGACTTATATTAAGTCTTTCATCTGTCAGGACCTCCAAGTAGTTCTTGGCTGGATTTCTCCCAGTGAGTTTTTCTCTCAGCCTGTATACATGCCCCAAAACCAAGTGCAGTGTCTTGCATTTGGCCTTGTTGAACCTTGTTTATTTGTGACAAGTGGCAACTGTCAGGGATCCATACTGGGATTGATACTCTGTGTAATATAGGGAAGGGATTTCATCCAGGGGAACCTGGATGGGTTTAAAAAGTGGATCCACATAAAATTCAAGATGTTCAACAGGGCCCAAGTGCACTTGGATTATAATAATTATAAGAAAATCAGGGAGTGTAATGATAGAACAAAGAGTATTGGTTTAAAACTAACATAGTACAGATTTATATTAGGTATAAAGAAGAAATTCTATATCATGACAGTAGTGAGGAAACCTGAAAAGATGTTACCTGAAAAGTTGTGGATGCTCAGTCACTAGGATTGTTCAAAATTAGGCAGGTCTTTGGGAAAACTGACCTCGTGAGAAATGTCCAGTTTCTGGCAGTGGTGTTGGACTAGATGATCTTTAAAGGTACAGTCCAATCCAAATCATTCAATTAATTTATAATTATTGTACTATAGTGTTACCATGCATACAAGATAAATATGATATCTCTGTATACTAGTATCACAGATGATTAAAGCCATACGTCAGAGTGCTCTATGGATCATGAACATCACCAGAAGAATTAAGCTGGTTCTCACACTCACTCTTTTCTACAAATTTGTCTTTCTGAATGACTGGTTTAAAGTGTAACACTTTTATAGAAACAACATGCTTCTATTCCTTCTTTATGATTTCTCTTTCTTAAAGCCTTCCTCTTACAATACTACAGCTTCTCAAAATTTAGCTACTGAGCTATTACAATCAGATACTTTCTACTGTGTCATACTAGTATTCTGAGATTGGTTTATAGGCTTTGAGAGCTTCGTATGTAGTGGATCTTTAACATAAAGTTCAGTGAGATACAAAACTCGCTTTGCTTGAGTGGAAGTTCTCATATACTCCTTGAAGGATCATAAAAATGATATTTTAAATAATCTTAGTGAATATATACCATTTGTTTCATAGTAAGAAATAATGTTTACTAACAATAAAAAGTGGTAAGAATAAAACTAGCTCATAGAGAGAGCTCAAAGAAATTCAGATGCAGTGAAAGCAGTACAGAAAGAAAATCTCAAACCAGAAAAAGTTTGACTTAAGGTTTTGCTGCATTTTAATGCTTTATCTGTATGTATCTGGCTTTGTATCTGGCAAACTGCAAGCGAACTTCAAAAACTTGGTATTGGAGTAAGTTAAAATCTTTCCAAGGTCATATTTCAAGGGAAAAGGGAGTGTCAAAAATAAGGAATGTTGCTGATGCCTTAGACTAAATCACATTCTAATTTATCTTGATTAAGGCAGTACAAACTTAGCATATAAAAAACCTTCTGCAGTCATACATGGTTTGTTCTGTGCTTGGTATATTATAGTTCAATAACATTAAAGAAAAAAATAAAGAAAAATACATGTTTTATTATGTTAATAAGTAAAAGAGATCATTAAATTGTCTAAGTAGAAAGAAACCAAAAATCAACAAAACAAACACAACTTTCCACCTTGAGTAAAACTTTCAGAAATTATAACTGTAATTTTGACAGATTACTAGTGGAGCAATTATTTCATTTGTAACTTTCTCAGTATCAATTATATCCTGAACAATTGAAAAGTGCCACATATTGGATGGTCATACTCAGCTGCCATATTGCAAAATGAAGACAGTCTTGATCAGCTCATTCATGTGAATTGGTGAATTGCAATTAAGAAACTTTGTATGGAGCTGAATATTAGCTTCAGTGAGTTGGAAATGATGGTGGCAATGTTGGAATATCACAGAGTCTCCAACAGGTGGGTCACATGAATGCTTACAAAGGAACAGAAAGAAACTATGTATGCAATTTTGTTGAGGACCAGTGCAGTTTTATCAGCACAGCTTGTAGATTCTTGCTCAATACTAGTGAAAATGTACATCTAATGAGAGTTACTATATTGAAAAATAGTGTTTTGTGAATCAGTGTTATGGTGCTCTTACATCTGTTGCTGTTTCCATGGAAATAAATAGGAGGCATTACTTTCAGAATGACCTACATATATTTCTATCTAAAAGGAGAATTTATTAACTAGCTTAGATTTAGACAAATAATTTTTGTGTGCTTAAATGTAAAACAAATAAGACACCCTCTGTGGTAATGTGAAATTTGGAATGTAAGCTATTTTTCAAAAGATATAAATGTTTTTGTTTGCTTAATGCTATGAAGTCAGACACTAGAATATCCTGAATATTCCCTGTTTCCTCCTTCCTTTCTTTCTTCCTTTACTGTTTACTTCCTTTCTCCCTTTTTCACAAGACACCTAAATCTTTTCTCTTATTATATCAAAAGTACTGAATGCCTTACCCTAACATTTATCATTAAAGATAGGCCTTCACACAGAAGGCATCCTGAAATATTTATGAAAACAAGGAAGAAAAATATTCCCTTCTTCCAGTCACTTCCCTCCTTTTACCTTTAGTGAGAAATAAACGTAGGACATTGTCTCAGTGAAAACTCCTGATTGTAGTCTTACATATAAAGTATCCAGCGGTATGTCAAAGGGCTTCCATTACTTTTAAATGAGTGGGTTCTGCCTTTGTCTTAGAAGGGCTGTAAGAGAAATGGAGATTCACTTAGTGGTTACACTCTAAGACACTATGGATTAGCAGTCAGGGCGAATGCCATTTTTGAGTATCTTCTCAATGCAGTTGACATTTACCTTGAATTCATAGAACTTAGAGATAAAAGTGGAAGAGAGAGAGGAAGACAAAAGCTCCATTAGCTTCACTAGCTCACTTCCTGCCCATGAATTGTGCTTCTTACAAATGCATTTTCTATTACATAGTGCAGCCTAGTTTTAAACGTGCCAAAGCAGTGAGCTTCCATCACTCTGCTGGGATCCCTCAGTGCTGCTAATTGACTTGCAAGAGCCAATACTATGAAACTATAGAGTTGAAGGAGAAAATTTGATTTCTGAACTTTAATTTTATTTTTGTTATCTGATTTTACTGCAATAAGACTATGAAATTTTTCAACTTTCATTCGATCTTCCATGAATTACACCAACTTTCACTTGGCTGTGCTATAGCGAAATACTGTAGTACTGTTACTGTAATGTAAACATTAATTTCTTGGAAAGTTGTGCAAACACTTTAGAAAATAAAGTCATCTCAAAGACAAAAGGATCATAAAAAAATAAGGATAGTTCTATTGTTCTATTGAAAACAAGCCAAATGAAGAAACGAATATATGAGGAATCTTTTTAGGACTTCTGCAAAAATTATCTCCATGTCTTTATGCAGTATATTAAGCTGACCAGTGTAACTGGAGATTTTCTCAATACAATTTATTTCACACTAAGTTTGAAATTATTCGGTAACATGACTTCATCTTAAAAATTTGGGATCATGTTTTGTAATTGTACAGTAGTTGCTGTCATAAGATGTTTAACAAATAAGGAGTGAAACAGAATCATAGGATCATAGAATCAGTAAGGTTGGAAAAGATTTCCATGATCATCTGGTCCAGCTGTCTATCTACTACCAATATTTCCTAACTAAGCGAACATCAAAACATTTCTTGAACAATTTCTGGGACAGTAACTCAACCATTTCTCTGGACTGTTCTAGTACTTGACCATTCTTTCAGAGAATAAAAATAAGAGGCAGGTTCTCCTTTTCCACAGGAAAACTTAAGAGTTGCCTTGGCATCTGTGCAAACAGCAGTTCAACTATGTAGTCTATTTGATTAGACAGAATCACAGAATCAAAAAATCACAGAATGGCCAGGGTTGGAAGGGACCTCAAGGATCATCAAGCACCAAACCCCCTGCCACATTCAGGGCCACCAACCTTCGCATTCAATACTAGACACAGGTTCTATCTTCCACATAATAGACATCATATCTTACTAAATGTGCAAATTATACACACTTAGTGCAGAAGTTTACACTACCTTAAAAATGGAGGTAATTACATGGCCAGCAACCTTATCAGTAAGTCTACTACAGTTTAATGGTAACTTGACAGTTTCAACCAAGCAACTGTCTCAACACATACATACAACACAAATGAACCCTGCACGTTTTAGTACATTATTTTCTCTTTTCCTATTTTAAAGAAAATTGAGAAAAAAACACAACACTAAAGTCTTTCATTAATCTTGATTTACCTCCAATGTTTTTCTTGATCTGTGCTTTCATTCCAGTTCCAACTCTGCATATTTCAGATGATGGGGGAAAATAATCTTGTTCTAACTATAAATAATAATGTTCTTATCAGCCTGTTTCATTTATTCTCGCTTGGTTTCTTGGATCTCTGATAGTGGGAAAAAACTGAATCAAAGCCAGAGTCTGCATATAGAAGTCACTATTTTCTTATGTAGGCAGAAATGCTGACTTCCTCTTTTTAATTTGCTGCTCAGGGATATTCAAGATTGCTAAAGGTTTTTTTGAATCACGTGCTTTTGTCTGGATCCTTCTCAACAGCCTGGACAGCTTTCAGAAACACACAAGCATGTGGACATGCTGAAACCAAGATTTCTAGGTATTGCACTCCAGGCAAATATATGAGAGCCTTATTCCTGTTTAGTTGAATTCTGTGAGCCTGAGTTCCATCAGTGGTAAAAGAAAAAAATAATTTGAATTACATAAGCAAGTGTTGTTCTTAATTTGCTAAGAACAGAGAGCTTACTTATAGTATTCAATTGTGCGTATATATAGCTAGATAGCATCAGATGCATCCTAACAAGGAGTATGGAATTACCAAAGAGAGTTTCGCTGTCTATTTGAAAAGAGCCCTTTTAACTTAGAAAGCACTGGAAAAGCTTTCTGTATTGTAGTTTTATTTGTGGAACCCTTTCCAGAATGGACTAGAGTAGGAATAATCATGTTGTAAGTGTAGATCCAACCTCAATATTGTGATTAAAGAAAACCAAATCTGACTGTGGTTTGTGACTGAAGGGGTGATAATGGTATTTAATCGTCCAGTTTTATGTTTTCTGTTACTTCCAGGTCACAGCAACAAGCCATTATTTTCAGAGAGAAAAAAAATGAATATGCTAATATTGCTCATATCCTTTGTTAAACT
This sequence comes from Tetrao urogallus, assembly GCF_951394365.1. Taxonomy (NCBI): domain Eukaryota; kingdom Metazoa; phylum Chordata; class Aves; order Galliformes; family Phasianidae; genus Tetrao; species Tetrao urogallus. Next base: position 39,152,885 of record NC_136816.1, read on the forward strand.
GTCCTTTTGCAATCTCCTACAGCATCAATGTTACCAAGGCATTTTCCAGAGCCTTTGACAATCAAAAGTGTACAAACCATATATATTCACTGGTGCACAAATAATTTATTACTGACTCTCTTCCCTTTGAGAATGCTGCTAACAGTATGCTTCTGCTTATTTAATTCCTGCCCTTATAGTAGCTTTGGGTTTCTTACTTTCCTTCCCCCTAGTAGTTTAGTTAGTTACAAGGTTAAAAGGCCAGTGTAGGATATTCGATCAGTTATTACAGGGATTGCTAGCAAATCAGCAAGGAGTACTGAGGCAATAAATTTTGTCATCCCCACGAGTCTAGCAGTTGATTTCATTATTAGGGAAGCATTTGGATTTTTCAGTAGTTATAAGCTATGTGCTGTTGAATGTCTGCATAAAGACCTATTTATTTGCAGGTGATTGACCAGACATGTACCCATTAAATAATATTTTGCTACAGCCAATCATTTTCACTGTCCTAACTATAATACTATGACATTCTGATGTATCCCCACAAACTAGAAGCAGAGGAAATAAGTGCCTGATCTATGATTTGGTAAGTAAACCTTCAGCTTACTTCTGGTTCCTGCTCAGACTACAATGTACACATTGTCATGCTTATGCAATAATAATTATCAGTTCTACTATAAATAATGACAGGCATTGTTTGTCTATGCTTATATCTCCTACTAAATTTGCAGCATGCTGATTTTGTGCACCAATAGTACACGGATCACACCTAGCCTGGAACCTAACATGTTTTCACGCCATTCTTGTGTTACTATTAATATTCTTTTGATGTATGCTAAGAAAGCAGTTTGGACAGGTGACAGCACTAATACATACTTGCATATGTAATTCTTTCTGAGTATCATACTATATGTGAACTTCATTGACACGGAAGAATATGAAGAGTGACCACATCGTGCGCTGTATTTTGACCACATACATTGATCACACATCATTATCTTATAGTAATTCTGAGTTGATAAATATACATACTGTTTTTTTAAGAAAGAGGTAAGCTAAAAATTGTTGTACTCCAAATGACGTACAAATTTATACTGACTCTTCTCATACAAACTCAAGGGCCACTTTTGACATCAATATTAAGCAGTTATTACTCTCAATTAGATGCTAATTTTCTTCCCCTTGGAGAATTAAAGACTTGGTTCTCTATGGGCATCTGACAGGACTTCAATTAAAGAAAAAATATAGCCCTTTGAACTTTCTATCTTTTTCACTTACATTGTGCCAGTGTGCTCACCTTCCTTCTAGGTCTGATTTCTGTGAAAGCACAAACTATTAGGTGCTGAACAATCATCAATATTGGGGCCTCTATGTGTTAATTCCATAGTACTACAGAGATAAGACAGAGTAAAACTGCTGGCTTTAATAATCGAAGTCACTGTGCTTTCTCTACTATGGAGTCTTATACAGTTGTTTATTGTTCCATATGCACTGCCATGACAGTGAAAAGCAGTAAAAAAGTGGAATGAAACACCACTGATTTTCAGCAGGTCTTGTAATCATGTACTTCTCCCATTAGCAATTGTTGATGTAGGTTATCTGTGCAACAGATAGGACAACTATTGAATGCTTTTTTTTGTGTAAATGCAACTTTTAAATTTTAATTGTCTGATGATCCCAAAGGAAAGTTGGTAGCAGAATGGAAAAAAAAAAACAACAAGTGATTATGAATCATTAAGATAAGATGGTTGAAATATCAGAAAAGACAAAACATCACAACAATCCAGATCCAAGTTCAAACTCAGGTTCCTTTTAGTCTTCAAATCAAGTTGTTATCTTGAGGTTCTCTTTAAGCTTTTTCTGTTCCCACTGGGAAGAGGAAATGCAATATGAAGTTACTCACTGCCACAGGACTCTCCCTTTTTTTTTCCTCTCCTTCAAATAAATTATTTTTTGTGGGATTTCTGACTCATGGGAACTCTGCCACTGAGGAGTGAACAATGATCCCATAGGGAATTTTTCTCTCCCACACATCTGACTTTAGGCAGCATTCACCAAATTGCAAGAGCCAAAAGTGCTGAAGTTTTGATTCTTTTAGATATCATTAATCAGTGTCTTATTCCATTGTCCCTTCCTATTAACATTACTCCCAAACTTTCTAAGTCTAGTTGCTAAATATTTATTGCTGACATAGGATCAGTGCAAAATCCATCAGACAGCAGATAACCCTCATCTGATTTAGAAATGGTTTAGAGTTCTGTTTTCCAGATTCTGTGCAATAGCTGACCCCAGTGAATGAATAGAACAACTTTTCATTAAAGTTTCTTTTAAGAATCTTCAGAATAAAGAGTAAAAAGACACCTTCAGATTAAAAATAACTCAAAAATTAGGGGCATGGTTAGACAAAAATAAAATAATAAAAAAGGAAAGTTAAAGGCACTTCAAAATACTCTGAAAATAATATATTGCTGTACAGAGACAGTGTATGAGAAAAGAGATGAAGTGTGAAAACTACTGCAAAAAAAGAAAGTGGTAATTTAGTAAGAAAATTACTAATAAGCACATAGCCTGGTATTTTAAATATCATTTTTTAGAGCTTCTGGTGATTATTATTGTTGTTATTGAGTTATTAACTCAAATATTTAGAATTCGGAATCAGGGTTGCAGAATTGCCTAAAAAGTGTGGTTCAATATAATTTATTTATTTTTTATTTACATCATTTTATCATTTTCTAGAAGGTGAATGGCCTGCTTCACATGAAGCATTATTGCCCAGGAGTTAGATGAAAAATCCTTTAACACATTCTATGTAAATTATTGTCAATAGCTTGACAATAATGAACACTAACCAGAATTGCAACTTCTGTAAAAAATATTTCTCAAGCAAAAGATATTAATCAGATCAGTTTGGAAAATGATTTAAATAGATAATTAGATATAACTAATGTATTGATAATTTTCTGAAATAAAAATAATAATAAAAACACATGGTTTTGCTAAATTATTCCTGGGTCTGAACCAATAAACACAATATTAGTAAGGTATTTAATTCTATGCCGAATCTGATACCTCCTCAACAAGATAATATTCTCAATAAAGATCACTGAGACTTTTTCTTTTAATCCATTTTAAGCTGTGTTTAACATTTTAACTAAGAATCATAGAATCACAGAATGGCTTAGGTTGGAAGGCACCTCAGAGATCTTTGAGTTCCAACCCTCCCACCATCAGCAGAGTAGATAATCACTAAATCAGGTGCTGGATCAGGTTGTCCAGGGTCCCATTCAACCTGGCCCTAAAAACTGCCAGGGATGGGGCATCCACCTCTCTGGGCAGCCTGTTCCAGCACCTCACTACACCCTCTGTGAAAAATTTCACACTTACATCTAAATGAAATCTTTTTTCTTTTAGTTTAAAACCATTCTGCCTTGTCTATCACTATCTATCTGTGTAGGTAAACAGTGCTCTAGATGTGATCTCACAAGGGCAGTAGAGAGGGAGAATCTCTGCATCTTTTGGTGCAGCTCAGGATACTGCTGGCCTTTCAGGCTTTAAGTCCACGCAGCTGGCTCATGCTGAGATTATCATCTACCAGGTCCCCAAGTCTTCCTCTGCATGAGGTTTCCTCCTTAATTTTTCTTCCAGTCCATACAGATATCCAAGATTGCCAGTTTGCACTTGTTGAACTTCATTAGGTACACAAGCACTCACCTTTCAAGTCTCTCTAGGTCTCTCTGGATGGCATGTCTTCCTTCATATCACCAGCATCAAAAAGTACTAAACTCAGTGTATAGTTAGAGAAAGCACAGACACAGACACATACACTCACATAGATCACTTTAAAAGTGATGCTTCCTATTTATTTTTGTGAAACTACAACAGGTACAAAGAGCACACTGTTTCATAAAACAAATTGTGAGCTACAAACACATTAGTTTTCAATATGGACAGTAACATCAGATGTACATTTTCACCAGCACCGAACAAGAGCACACATGTTGCACTCATAAAAAACTGCATGAGCAGAGGTGACCCATGATTTCACAACTCTTACGATGGCTTTGTTACTCAGAAAATGTTGTCCACAGAGTCAAGCTTTGATTGGCTCAAAAAAATGGAAGTCAGAATGCACAAAATATGCACTATAGAGTGAGCGTGGAAGGACAGTTCAATGAAGTTTAGCAATGTGTTCCACAGTCTTCAAACTGGCATGGGGCCTGGTCTTATAGCATTGCAAAAGAAATGTTGTTTTCTTCTCTGTCCTGATTCTGCAAGTTTGAGCTTTCAGCATAGATATATACTTGGGCACATTATCCTCCCCCTCTATTCTGCTCTGGTGATGCCATATCTGGAGTATTGTACTCAGTTCTGGACTCCCCCATTCAGGAAAGGAAGGGAACCTCTGGAACGAGTCTAGCAGGGGGCTACAAAGATAATTAGGGTTTGGGAGCATTTCCTGTACAAAGAAAGTCTGAGATACCCGATACTGTTCAGCTTGGAGAAGAGAAGGCTTAGAGGGGATCTTAATGCTTACAAAAATCTAAAGGGTGGGAGTCAATAAGATGACACCAGGCTCTTTCAGTGGTGCATGAGGAAGAATTTCATGGAGGGTGTGAAAGAGCATTGGAACAGGCTGCCTAGAGAGGTTGTAGAGTCTTTTTCTCTGGAGATATTAAAAATGCACCTGAAGTTTTTCTCATGCAACCTACCATAGAAAATCTGCTTGAGCAGCAGTACTGGTCTAGATGACCTCCAGAGGTTCCTTCCAACCCTGTGGAAGGATTCTGTGCTTCTTGTGACCTTTAAGATCATTCAGTTTCAAGTCCACTGCCATAGGCACGGGTATCTTCCATTAGATTAGATTTCTTGAGGGCTGATCCAGTCAAGCCTGTTTGTAGCAGCTAGGTACAAGTTTGACAGAGGAACACTTTCCTGTTGAAAGATTAGTATAGAGATAACAAGTTAACTTTCTGGTTATGGAGAGGAAGGTAGTATTTACAACAGAGACAAATATCTCATGTGTAATTACTTGCAGTGAATGGAATGTTTCTGAATGCTTCACTACATTCCTTGGTGTTTTTGAATTTGTATTAGGTTCAGTAATATTTGTCTACTTCATTTGCAATATTATACTTCACAAGAGCTAGTGAGTGGACCTGTATTCTTATGCCTTGGTTTATGGTTTAAACAAACAAACAAAAACACACACAAAAAAACGACATCATAACAGCTGATGTAGAAAAATGAGACTCATGCAGCCCTACAGACTCATGATATTCTTTCTGGTTAATTAATTGAATAATGCCCAAATAGTTAGATAGCAGCATTGGTCTGACTGGAAGATTACACAAAATGACCTCTGTGTCTCATCCAATCTAAGTTTCTTTATTTACTTCTGGAAAACAATTAGAAGTACTTGAATTTAACTTTGAGCCTCTGGGATCTGAAAAATCACTTTTTTCTTAGAAGCAGATCCACTAGATAAGTCTATTTTCTAGTAGCCTATTACAAAACTATGTGGTTATTGTTCAAGCCCATGTGATGAATTAAATATCATACAAAAAATCAAATCTGTACTTATTTAATGAAGCTGTCCTGGTTTCAGCCATAATAGCATTAGCAGCACATTATTATAGCACATATTAATAGTATTAATGGTTGTTGTTGAGAGACAGGAACATACCAATATCTGCAGCCTTTATAGCATGACAGAAGTGGGAGAGGCAGTCAGTACAGGTGGACTGAATTAGACTGAGATTGATTCCATAACATGTGACCGCATGTAGAAGACCATAAAGATTTGAGGAGCTAGCTGTAGGCAGCTGTAGTTTAGCTGTTGCTGTTATTGGGTGTTGGCTTGTGGCAGGTGGGGTATCATATTTATGTTGCACATTGGTGGGTAATTGTATTGTCTCTATATGTTGTTATTATTGCATTTTTGTTTCCGTTTTACTTTTCTGATTTAGTAAGTAGTTTTTATTTCAACACACAAGTTTTTATTTTAACAACTTGTTCCTGGTTCTCTTCCTCATCCCATTTAATAGTGGTGTGAGTGAACAGCTTTGTGGTGCTGAGCTGTTGCTGAGTTAAGCCACAATAGAAGCCTTCCAGTCTAAATTCTTTTGGAAGTTGCAGAAAAATAATTTGGGGGAAGAGAGAGTTAATAGTAGGCTATTGTTAAGCTGACAGGTGTTTAATGACCAAATCACTGAAAAAGACTTCATAAATGTAAATTCACTATATCTGGTTCAGTGATGGTCTGCTCAAGATCACCAGCATTTTGAGAAACATTGACTATAATTCCATTCAGTCCTTGAAGTGACTTAACTTTCAAGATGAGTCAGCACTCAGGATGATGTCAAATTTTATTACTAAGTCTACACCCTTTTTGGACAGATAAATTGTTTAGAGGGAATATGAAGTTTCTTAAGATTAATAATAAAATAATCTTAAAAGATTTATATTATTTGCATGTGCTCATCATTCAGGACTTTAAATAACTAAGCCACTTTAGTGATTTGGATATGACAAAAAAAGTCAGATTTATGGCATTTGTTTTTGGGAAAGAATCAGGGAATAATAAGGAAGGAAAAAGAACTAAAAAAAATAAATAGTCACTGACTAAGTGACTGAGGATCAGTGTAGTAGATGTTGTGTACTGTGACTTCAACAAGGCTTTTGACACCATCTCCAACAACATCTTTGTAAATAATCTTAGTAAGTGTGGGATAGATGAGCAGACAGTGAGGTGGACTGAGATTTGGCTGTCTGCCAGAGGGTCATGGCAGTGGTGCAGAGTGGATGGAGAGAAACCTCATGAGGTTCAAGGAGGGCATATGTAGAGTCTTGTACGTGGGGAGGAATAGCTGCATAGATCACTGCAAGTTAGGAGCTGACTTTCTGGAAAGGAGCTTTAGAAGGAAAATCTGGGTGTCTTAGTGGACAACAGATTGATAGTGAACCAGCAGTGTGCCCTTGTGACTAAGAAGGCCAATGCTATCCTGAAGTGCATTAAAAATAACATGGCCAGCTGGTCAATTCAAGCTCTCCTCTACTTCTTCTCTGTCCTTGTCAGGCCAGAACTGTATCCAGTTCTGGGCTCCCTGGTACAAGAAAAACAGGCAGCTACTGGAGAAAATCAGGTGCAGGGCTACGAAGATTAGATGTTGGGAGCATCTCTCCTCTGAGGAAAGGTTGAGTTATCTGGGACTGTTCAACCTGGAGAAGACTGAGATGGGTCTTAATACTTATAAATGCCTAAAGGATGGGAGTCAAGAGGCCAGGCTCTTCTCAGCAGTACCCAGTGATGTGACAAAGAGCAATGGACACAAAACTGGAACACAAGACATAGCATCTGAACATGAGAAAGAACTTCTTTATAAGTGTGACAAAGCACTGGGACAGGCTGCCTAGAGAGGTTGTGGAATCTTTTCTCTGGAGATAATAAAAATCTGCCTGAATGCTTTCCTGTGTAACCTAGTGTAGGGAACTTTGGCAGAGGGTTTGCACTGGATGATCTCCATAGGTGCCTTCCATCCTCTGTGATTTTGTGGTCCTCCATCTTTTTGTAAGCACAGAAAATTCTTCTACATTTCCTTTTAAATGCAACTCAAGATAACTTCCCTAGATGTAGCAGGATGAAAATACTGATACTATCCTCTATTACATCCTAGGAAATATATATGTATATCCTTATTTTACTAATTTTTATTAATTCAGATGCTATAGAAGATATGCTTCTGTGGTACCAAGTGTTCTGGGAAAGTCTGTATTTTGCATAAAGATGTCATCAAAGAATTCAAGAGAGGAAAGGCGCAATTTATTTTAAGTGTCCACAAACACCTGTGGAGAAACGTATGACATCTCTGAATACCAAATGAAACTATTATGATCAGTGATAACCCTGAATTTCGAGTCACTCTGTAATGAGAGGACTCTAAGTGTTATTTTGATCAATTTTGTCACATACTGTGGGAATATATCAACAAGTATTCATAGGCTGTGAGTTCTTGTCTGATTTTAACTGTATAATTAATACACATATCATTTTTTTCTGTAACTTAAGAGTTGTGAAGAAATCACTATATTACACCAGAATTCAAGAATTCCTTAATTCTTAGCCATGTTTCACTTGCTCAGAAAAATCGTCCTTTTTCATCCGTTAAAACAAAAGAAAGAAATATAGCAAAAAGTGTATTATATGTTTTTCCATCAGAAGGCAGCAAAATATCTTCTGTAGGATAAAAACACTATAACTGTCAAGACAGTAGAAAAATAAACTGTTAGTACACATTTCTGTCATCTGAAAAATTCAGGATAAGTCTTTCACTAGAAACAAAGCTGATGGGTTTTATCTTTATTAAAGTAATATCTTCATGTATAGTCTCTTACACATCTAACATAGATTCACACTCTTTTTCATGATCCTTAAAGAACTGAGATTACAAAAAGTAAACCTACATACCAATACAATAAGAGAATGTATGCCATGTCGTTAAAGAAATCACATATCTTTTCAATTGTTCTCTGATCAGCTTAGCTGATAGAAAGAACATATTTTAGTGGAATTAACTAGATTTAACAATTTTTCTGACGGAATTACTTGAAATCATCTCTTATTCTTTATTGAGGTGAAGAGGGAAGTGATGTTTTATGTCATTATTTATGTGAAGCTGAGACTTAAAGTCATGGCCTGTATATCTTCAGGATCTACCTACTTGATTAATACTTGAGTACTCTCAGCTTCTGAAAACCAGGCTTTTTAGAAAATTAAGAAAGAAGGCCTTCAAAATGCAAATTCTTCTAAATCATGCAATCAAACCTTTCTGGTCTACCTGAAAAGGGTGGGAGTGCTAAGAAAAGGTTAGGACCTTGGCAGTATTCAGTAAGCTTACTATTGCAACAAAGCAAAACACAGTAGAGTCAAACTATCCCTAGTGGCCATTTGGGAGCTGTCAGTATTGTCCAATACAGATGGTGTCTGACATAGAAGTGTGTATAAAGCAAAGGTGCGTGACTGAATTTCTTCATGAGGAAAAATTTGCAACCACTGACATTCATTGTTGCTTGCTGAACATTTATGGAGATGAAAGAGTGCACAGTGGGTTGGCAAATGGTGCATTTCAGCAGTGGTTGCAGGAACGTGAAAGTTAAGCCATATTTGGGATGGCCATGTAGATTTTTATGAGCATAGCATGTAGGCACTTTCTCATTGCTAGTGAAAGTACATAGCTAATGATGGTGATTATGTTGAGAAATAGCATTTTGTAGCTGAGAATTTTCTCTGTCAGACAGTGTCATTGTGCTCCTTATCTCTGTTGTAGTTTTTATGGAAAGAATCATAGAATGGCTTGGGTTGGAAGGAACCTCAAACATCATCAAATTCCAACCACCCTGCCACAGGCAGGGATGATAGCTGCTAAATCAAGTACTAAACCAGATTGCCAGGACCCCATCCAACCTGGCCTTAAACATCTAAAGAAAGGGCATCCACAACCTCTCTGGACATCCTGTTCCAGTGTCTTACCATTCTTACCATAAAAAACTTCCCCTTGAAATCTGATCTAAATCACCCCTCCTTTATTTTAAAACCATTCCCCCTTGCCTGTCCTACTGTCTACCCAGGTACAAGCGTGATTTCTCTCATGTTTATCAACTCTCTTTAAATACCAGAAGGCTGCAAAACCTTTAATCTTAAATAAATAAATAAATAAAATAGGCAACATTGCCGTCTGAGCAACCAACATAAATATATTTTCTCTCCTGCTATTATAAGAGCAACAGGATATTGAGGAAAACAAATGCATGACAGAGTGAAAAAGCATATATAAAAGCGAATATTTTATGCCCAAACTGCTGCCCTCGTCTGAGTCTCAATCTGAATCTTGTCTTAAATTTTTATTATTTTCTGAAGGGTTAGTCCTCTAAATCCATATACAATGTGATAGAATCCAAAAACTCCTCAAGTTATTCTGCAAATTATCAAAATCAGTCAATCAGAATCAGTTATAATCTGCAAGTAGAAACCACTTCAGGAATTAATGTTATTCTCCATAAATTGGAAGTATTTCAATTACTGTCCTTGAATAACGTTCTGGAGGGGATGTCTTGTTTTTATTCACTGTTTTCTTGGCAATTTTGCTTTTCCTAAGCCTTTTATTACACATGCATATAAATTTCCAGCTTGAGGTAGGAAATGAGAGAGCTGGTTTCATTTCAGATTTTTTTTCTTACTGTTATTTTAAAGTTAAATTTATTTATTAACATTAAAAAAAAATAACCACTTGAGTCATTTGAAGTTCACAACAACAGAAAAAAAAAATCACATGTCACATTTTGTGTAGCAGTGTACTATGACTAAATCTTTTAGCTTTTAGTGATCCATGCCATATTTTTGAGGAACTCTTAAAACAGGCTTTCCTGAATCTACACAGCAGACAGAATTTTGATGACCTTATCCTTAATGAAGAGCAAGTTCTATAAACATGTAAAGTGGTCATTAGATACAAGTTCTTATGTGATGCCAATATTACTATGTGAATATCTTTTTATTTAAATTTAATCCTTGGGTTTTAAAGTGTATTGCCACATGCAGTTCTTGATGGAATTTGGTTTTGAAATGGATGAAACTGGGGAGGAAAAGAAAACAACAACAACAACAACAACAACAACAACAAAAAACCAAAAAAACCACCAGAACAAAAAACATGGAAAGGCTGAACTGACAGATTCCTCCATGCCCAGAAGTAATATGACATACTTCTGCAAAAAGATGCTGATCAGTTACTGATTTCTACCAATTTCCCCATCAGGCAGCCAGTCTCTTTCCAATTTGTGCAGTCATTGCATTCCCATCCATGAACTCTGCAGGACATGGGTCAGGCCATAAGCAGTCAAACCACATTTCTCTCTTCTCCCCAAGACATAGACAGCTATGACGAGCTGAAAGTACCTGCTTGCCATTCACAAAGACTGTAGTGTAGCTGTGTTATCGTTTCCCTCCTTTAGTTTACTCAATCACTCAATTCACCAGGTGCATCACTCTCCCTCTGGGCCAGTGCAATGGATAGATTAATTATGCTAATCATCCACTCTAGGCAACAAAAGCACAAAACACCCGTCCCTTCTATTCCTCCAGCCAATTCTTTTCTATCTACACTTGTTACCTCTGGGTCTCCCCAGTGTGCCTGAATTTTCACAGGGCTGGGATTTGGAGACAGAATCCAAGACTTTCGTTTAGTCATCCTCTACTACCAAGCCATGTTAAGAAGCTTTGCTTCTTCTGACTACTGTGGATATCTGTACATTTGCCAGTTTTCAAATTTTAATTCCATAAATACTAATACTCTTACATCACTTCTTTTCAAACCAGTTCCTAACTGTGTTCCTTTTCCAAACCTACAGTTATATCAAAATTCAATGTTTTGATGCTTTCTACAAACATTATTTTTTAAAATTTTATTTATCCTGTATGTTTTATTTCCCTCCTGGTAATACACAGACCATTTTTTTCATGTTTAGGAAGTTTAGCTAGGGTCTCTTTCTGAGGTTTTTCTTTTTCATTTTTTTCATTTTTTTTTTTTTTCATATCCAGCACTAAGTTAAATAGCGCAGGACTTAATTAACTTCATAAAATACAGCATTGCTTGGGGTTTTAAATAGCATGATGTATAAAGTAACATGGGTAAGAATGGGTTAAAATGTTTATTTGTTTGGGGTTTTTTTTGTTTTATGTTTTATATTTTTTGTATGTTTTTTAATTTGTTCCAATCCTTCAACACAGTTCTACAGCAGATTTTTCCAGAAATCCCTTTCTTCATTGCAAAATTTTGAACTAAAATTTATTCCTCTTGTTAAAAGTAAGGAGATTTCTGTCTCTCAATTCTGTGATTCTGTGATTCAATGCTGGAAGGAAATCCACAGTAAACTGAAAAAAAAATTCTGGAATGACTAGGACTGTGACCATTTAAATGTCAATGTAATTGATTACCTCTAGAGATTATTTTAGAAAAAAAAAACATTCAATTTCTCAGTTCTGACAGTTTTCCAGTTATCTGATGTTTCATTTGCCACCTACGCAATGTATGATGTATTCTCATCTCTTTGAGTGTTTACATGTGGTCATTGTACACTTTCTCAGGATATTAAAAAAGTATGGGAAAAATGTGGGGAATATATAATAACTTGATTTTAAGCACGTCAAAAATAACACCAGGCCTAATCTATAGATGATATCATTAATTTTCATGTCTGACTGAGAATCACTCCTTTTATAGATGTGAAACTGATGGAGAAATGCCAGTTTGTCACACGACAGCATCACAAAAAGCTAGGCATCTTGCCATCAAAATTGTCCTGTTTGCCAGGGCATTGTCCAGAATAGATTTTTAAATATACATAATGTTAAATAGAGTTTTAAATGAGATTATACAAGGAATGTGTTTAAATACAAAAGCTGAACTTGTGCAATATTTTCTTAATACTGGAGTGTGAATACACTGCACTAAGACACAGCAGAATAAATAATGTGTTGCACATCATTTTGTTGGTGTTTGTTAGGATGCAGTATTGGCAAATTTTAAATCAAGTGACCTTCCGTCACCCTCAGAGTCTGCTAAGCCAGGGACAAAGTGAAAAATCAAGGTCATTTTTCACCCTGTGTTAACTAGAATGTCAATTACTCTTTTGCTCTGCCACAAAGCAGTCACAGAGAGTTAGTGCACAAGCTTAGACATGAGCATGTAGAGAGGGACAGCCTCAAGATATATTCAGTTTGTTGCTGTCAACGTATGCCTTTCTAACTCTGTTGGCAGTCAATATGCTACTCAGGGTTTGGTTTAGTTTTTTAGGCTCTCAGTAGTTAATTTAAATGCACTCATCTGTAATTCCTGGTTAATTGGAATAAATATTTTCCAAATTCTGTGCAGTTTAAATGTTTTTCACTTCTGTAAAAATCACAGAACAATATCTGGTTGAATTTGGAAAGGACCTCTGGTCATCTGGTCCAATCCCTCTGCTCAAACAAGGTCACCTTGAGCAGGTTGACAGGAGCTGTGTTCAGAAAGCTTTTGAGTAACTCCAAGAGAAGAGGCTCCACAGCCCCTCTGGTCAACTTATTTCTTTTCAGTGCTCTATCACCACACAGTAAAGAAGTGTTTCCTGATGTTCAGACAGAATTTCCTGTGTTTCAGTTTGTGTTCATTGCCTTTTGTCCTAATACAAGAGCCCAGCTCTGTCTTGTTTAGATAGTCCCTTCTGATATTTGAACACAATGATAAGATCTCCTTTGTGGCTTCCCTGCTGCAGGCTGAAAAAAATCCCAGCTTTCTCAACTTTTCCTCACTATTCCAATATCCTCACTATTCCATTAGATTAGTATTCATAATGTTTTTAATTACAGAGATATTTAGATCCTTCTTCAAAGATAATTGCCTACTGTGCAGCCGTGGCTGAATTAACACTGTGAAAAAACTTATACTGCAAGATGGTCATGGCTACAAAAAGCCATTCACGTTCAGGAAAAGATATGTAGCCAGATATAGCAGTGGTGACAGCAATGTGAAAGACAAACCACATCCTGGATGGCCACACACAGCTGTCACTTAACAAAATGAAGAGAAACTGAGTCAACTCATCTTTAAGTTGGCAGAAAATGACCTCAGAACCGTGCACAAAGTTGAATATCAGCTTTGATGCACTGGAAATAACGGCGGCAACGTTGGAATATCACAAAAATAGGTCCCATGAATACTCACAGAGAAATAGAAAGAATACTGTGTGAAAATTTGTCAGGACCTATAAAACCAATATGAGGCTGAAGATGACCTCTTCCTGGATTGCAGGAAGGCATTGAAGTGAAGAGACATCACCACTATGAGCTGGAGTCAAAACAGCAGTCTGTGGAGTAGCAACACAGAATTCCTCATCGAAGAGAAAGATCAAGACACATCTCACAGCAGAAAAAGTAATGTGTATTTCCTTTTGGAATACAGAAAGGCACGATCCTTCTGGATTTCCTGGAACACAAACAATCATCTCTGACCACTACATTGCTATGCTTTCTAAGCTGAATGCTCAAACTTGCAGAATCAGGACAGAGAAGAAAACAACATTTCTTTTGCAATGCTATAAGACCAGGCCCCATGCCAGTTTGAAGACTGTGGAACACATTGCTAAACTTCATTGAACTGTCCTTCCACGCTCACTCTATAGTGCATATTTTGTGCATTCTGACTTCCATTTTTTTGAGCCAATCAAAGCTTGACTCTGTGGACAACATTTTCTGAGTAACAAAGCCATCGTAAGAGTTGTGAAATCATGGGTCACCTCTGCTCATGCAGTTTTTTATGAGTGCAACATGTGTGCTCTTGTTCGGTGCTGGTGAAAATGTACATCTGATGTTACTGTCCATATTGAAAACTAATGTGTTTGTAGCTCACAATTTGTTTTATGAAACAGTGTGCTCTTTGTACCTGTTGTAGTTTCACAAAAATAAATAGGAAGCATCACTTTCCGTTTGACTTACATAACTGATTTCTGAAATTGTGCTGTAGAGCTCTGCTTTACCCGCATTCAGTCCCATACAGTCTTTGACTTGCTGGACAACCACAGCTAAAGGAAACATTTTCAAAGTATCCAAAAAAGTAAAAAAAATGACTTTTACATTCTAGAGCCTTGTTCAAGAACATGCTGTATATTAATCCTTTCTGACTACGTACAAACTTGACTGGAATCAGTTTTACTGCTTTGTGAATCTTCCTGTTGTAAGCTGAACTAATGAAAAGGTGCCATTTTAGCTCTGGTAATGAAAGGTAAAGAAAATCACTTGCTGAAGCAACTGACATTTTGACCAGGAATGAGGACTTAGTATGGGAATTATACAAAATGCGTGATTTGAGGCACAGCACAGAAAAACATAAAAAGTCTGTTGTGGGTCACTTCCACTTGCATCTAGTCACCAAGAATGGATTATTACTGCTATTTTTATATCTATATGTATTAAGGTAATCAGTTAATAGCTTTCATGGGTCTATTTTCTCTGTCTAAATAGCCACATCATTCTAAAGGAGAAGGTAGTTGCTAAATTAGAGTGTCTGAACTGTCTCTCAGGAAATTTAAATATTTTTGTTACCCAGACACAATCACCCCTCCCTTCAGTGTTTATTGGCCTCACTAAGTAGCACATTGCCATTTCTAAACTCCCACAGGCTCTGTTTGAACTTTGCAGTTCTTCTTAGACACTTGGTCCAAGTTTGTGTTCCATTTCAAGTTTGCCACCATTTCAGGATGAAGCCTGTTATATTCTGTAGTTGAGACTTGATTTTCCTGGGGAGTAAGCCTTGGCTCATGAACTAGAAGAAATAATTCTGTTTTATGTACTCATTCTGGACAATCAGGTTTACAACTGAGATCTACAAATATTATATCCATGGAATCTCATCATGAAGACTATTCCTGGTGAAGTCCAGTTTACTCAAAATCAAAATCCTGGACTCTGATTCTGACAAATTGAATCCGTTAGAAATGACTACAGAAGAACATGGCTGAATAAAGATTTTAAAATCATCTTTTAAATGTTATGAAGGGCCTTTGAAGACGTGGTTTTGTACCATATTTTAAAAAGCTGAAACAAGAAACAGTCATATGCACCCATGACAGCCTCAGGGAACTCTCTTGAGTTATCATTAGAAATATTTTCAAATTATGTTTACTGTGTATGTTTTACAACTTTACTTTTGCATTGGATATGTCACTTTCCATTACAGTCTAAACGTAACGTATTCATGTGTATCAGCACTGCTGTTCTTTGAAATGGCATTCTGTAAAGAAATTGTCCAAAAGAAATGCCAGTTAATATACTACCTTATTATATAAGCATTATAAATGTAATATTAATAATTTGTTACTTACGTAAAATTCAAATGAAATGACCAATGACTTTGAAAAATATTTAGGAAGAAATGGAATTTAAGTGGAATTAAGTATTCTACACAAAATAGTTACTGGACAAAAGAAATAAATGAATGTTTGTTTTAACATCTGAAATATATATTTTCTTTTGGTGTCAGTCTTTGAGCTAGTATCACTTTATTTATTTTCTGTGTGTTCTGCTTACCCCTCAGAAAGTATCTAGAGTATAACACTTCAATGAGATAATCTTAAATGGTTTCAGGCATCCTTATCAGAATTTAAATAAATAAGTAATAATTAGTCTTCTACATTCTAGATACACTAAGATTTTGAAGAAGGGAAAAATAATCAGCTAGTGATACTGTAAAGTACAAGAGTTGCTCTCTTCTTGGGATAAATTAGACAAGAGAGTATTTTCAGAGTAGCTTCATGGCTTCTTGACCTGAGGATGTGCCTCCCAAATTCAGGAGTCAGAATCCTGGTCCCAGTGACAAGGCATACAACAATCGCCTTCTGCCTCTCCTCTCATTGGGAAGGCTGTCTGCACTGTAGTTTCAGATACTAACTCTTCTACAGGCTAGTTTGGAGATGGCTTGAGGCACTTAGCTTTCTGCAGGCATAATAAAGATCTGCACTAATTTTTAGACATCAATCTGGGAGACATAGCATGCCAGAGTAACTTATTTCACTATGTATCATCCTTCTTGACTTTCTCATTTTGTCTTGAGATCTTTTCTTCTCTGGAGGTCTGTCTTCAGCTACAGATAAATTTATGAGCTGACTCCTGATTTATCTGTTTTATTGAGACAAACCACATCTTTCACAGTAAATTGCAGTTTCAGTTTCCTGCAGGTATGATAGGTAACTACTGAGAGGAGCTGAGAACTGAATTTTACATACATTTCCCTGGTCTTATTAATACCTGAAATAGGCCTTACACATTGAAGTGTCTTACTGAATATCTTGAAAATTTCCGTCATACATATATCCCACCAGCAATCCTGAGTTGTGTCCCAAAATTAGTTCTCTTAAAGCATCTCTTAAAACCAGCATTTTTTATTCCTCCATTTAAATAGTAAATAACAATTATTATGTTGTCAGAAAATTGTTGCTCCCTTAAGTCTTGAAGGAAGTTGATAGTCAGAATCTGTTTTCTAATTCAGTGCACTTCATTTATGATTATTATATACCTTTTGTTTTTAACAATTTCTTACCGTATCCCATAAGGTAATGATTAAAACTTGAAAGCTTTAAAAGTGAAAACAATTGCTCAAGAAACATATAAACCAGTTTAGTCAAGCGCTTTGGGCTCTGACTGTCTCATTCTCCCCCTCCCAGTCTTCCCTCGGGTCTTCTTTCTCAAAGCCTGTTCTTCCTCAAGACCTACTATTCCTGTCAGATTGTCTTAAAAGACAAACTTCATTCAAAACAGGGATAACACAAATAAAATGTGCATGTATATTGTAAGATTTTTTACTCTGCCTTCTTTGCACCCTTTTTGTAGTGATGCCATAATAACCTCTGGGAGAATTCACTACAGCATAGGTGAAATTATGAGGGTAAAACTTTCATTGGTTTCCACAAGTGCAGATATGCACTTCAGACAATAGCACTGATTCTACAAACGCTCTGATCCTTGAACAGATTCACTGAATTTGGTTGAACTGAATACAGGGCATATGTGAGAAGTCATTTGCATGCATAAATGTTTACAAGATGGGGGGGGGGGGGAGGGAAGGAGGGGATGGGTTGTCTGAATTTCAAGTGCTGAAGTTCAAAGAAAACATAATTAACAACAAAGCCATTCCCAAGAGCTGCTTAGTAGTTCCTACAAAGTACTGGATATCCTCAACCCTCATTAACTTCAATAGAAGTTGAAGCCAAGTGACATGAAGCAAGATCAGGTCTCAAAATTCCAGCTAATATACATTTCTTCTTGACAGCAACAAAAAGGGGGTCTGATATAGTCTGCTCAGCTCAGTACTTGTGTGAAGCCCAAATCTGTTTTTGTCTCTTTGCAAGTAATGGTCTCATTAATTCAGCAGATCTTTGGATCTGCTGAAACGCAGTTATTGAATAATGATACATAGTGTATTAAGATCATTCCAAAGCAACTTTTCAATGACAGAGATAAAATAGATACCAAAGGCATTTTTTAGAAAATTCATTTTTGTATCTTAAAAAGTCCCCCTTGCAAATATTTAAGAGAAAAGAAAAAAAAAGGTATACATGTGTGCATGTTCGTATATATGTGCATATATACATTTTTGAGTTTGTATGAATATAGAAGCATGCATATATATATATATATATATATATACATTTTTTTATCTCACTTTCACTTCATCTATAATTAACTATACATAGCAGACTTCCCATTACAAAGGACTAAGCACTTAAATCTTAGTAATAGATTCAAAAATCTAATACCAATCAATTACATAATTTTTTTCAAATTATGCAAATAGCAAAAAGGTTATCTGGGCTGAATTCAGATTCTCAAAGCTTTATCTACTTCAGTTTCAGGTCATTTTCAAAATCAGAATGGGCCTATTTTCTATATCTAATTTGCATGCAGACAAAATCCTATGGGAACAGCTGAACTTAGAAGAATTCACTTCCAAATTGCAGAAATTATCATTATTATCATTATTATTGCTGTCATTTACATACCCATCAATAAATACTCTGGAAGTACTTTAAATGGTTGAAAATGTGATAAATTGACATTAACCAAATAGGATAATCAAATACTTAATATTTCAATCCTTACATGCATGCCCACACATACATGTGCATACACACACAATGTCACTTTGAAAGTAAAATGAAAAAAGATAATTATCATAATATTAAAATTGAGTAACTGTGGTCAGAGAAAATCTAGGAACAAGAAATGTATACCTTGATCATGGTCTCAGAAGTGACTAAACTAGATATTAAATGGGCATCTGGTAGAAAATAATTCTAAAATTGAGGGATGCAGGTATGATAAAGCTCTGATTTTGGTAGCACGCGAAGAGGTAAACACTACTGAGAAATGGAGTTGGCAAATAGGCAGTGAAAACTTTACTAAGCATGTACCTCAAATGTGCATGATGTGATTGCGGATAATATTTGGCCATCAAGCATCCTAATGCAAAGCTATTTGAATGTTTACACAGTCTGGGTATCTGAACGTAATGTGAACTAATTTCAAATCCCTGCTACTTCTGCTGTCAGTCAATCTCATACTTATTATATTCATTATATATCCATTGCAGACTTTTAAAGAAACGTGTTTTTATGGAAAAAATAAAATGAAATCTTTAAAAATATAGTAAGCACAAAGAATACATTGGAGACATGACAGAAGAGGCGGATTAAGCTTATCACTGTGTGAGTGGTGATGAAGTACATCTCATTAGTTTACAGGTAGCTTTACTCAAATTGTAAACAAAGAGCAGACCAGGCCAGAGTCTTCTTAACAAGGTGCTGAAAAATGATCAGGCAAAATCTACTTTTTTCCCTAACTTGATTAATTTTTTGCATATGTTTATTGCTATCCATTATGGGATGTTCTCTATTGGTACAAAACAACATTTTATGGAAGTGTTTTTTGGGCAGAGACATCAGCTAGAAAACATACTTTTAGATTGTTTATCTCACTTTGTACGCAGCCTGAAATTTTATGCCTACTTCAAAATGAAAAATATTTGCAAATTTGTTAACTTTATCTAGCTAGAAGAAGTGCCAATTCCAGTGTAAAGGCTGTGGTACAGCATTTAGGTATATTTAGATTTAACGTTAGGCATCTTCACTGCCCTTGCTAACACAGTCTAAAGAAAAATCATCATCCTGACTGTTGAGAAACAGCCTAGTGGGAAGCCCATATGCTACTTCATTCACATTTGTTCAGTGATGTGGCAGTGATATCTATATCTATATCCAAGTCCTTGATTATTTAGGATGTGGGATAACTACATGCAGAGAATCTTCTCTGTACAGAAAAAATGCATTTTGCTTTTGTTTATAAAGACAAAATAGCACTGTACACTTTGAATCTGACCATAATTTCACATCATAAACTTTTTAGTACCTTAAATGTTAACGATATCTGCGATCAGGTGTTTATCAATATATTTCAGTATCCCATATATGCAATCTTTTGTGTTTGATGTAAAATTGTTCTTTCAGAACATGTAACATTTTATTTAATTGATGGTTAAGATTTATGAAACTGACAGGTTAACTAGGACAGCCTGCAGCCTGTTACTGGATCCAAAGATTTGATAGCTGAATCACACTTAAAATTCCCACTGTGGTTTGCAAGTTTTTTGGAGGAGGGTGAATTTTATTACAAGGGGGAAAATCATTTCTTTTTTGCACAATCTTAGTAAAAAGGATTTATTCTAATGAAATTCCCCACCTGTCTTGTGAGTTCCCCACCCATGACTAACAGTGGAGAAGTTGACTGCTTACGAATTTCTTTGTTAGCCCAGAGGGGTTTGTACCAGCAGGGAACACTTGAAGAACAAGACATGCTTCTCCTTTCACTTGCTGCAGCATCCCTGGAGGCCCTATGTGTTAAAGTACCTTACTGTAGAAGAGAAAAAGTTGAAGTGCTCCTTCAGCTCTGTAGACAGGGACCCCCATGAACATAATTTGGACTATAATTAGTGGTTGCAATGTTCAGGCTCCATTACCCGGTACAATTCCATGTTATAGTTACTGTCTCCTCTGACTTTCAGATTCACTTTGAGTCAATTGTCTTCTGTCTTCCACACATTCTGTTTCAGAAAAAAAGGCTTTGATTTTTGCCTGCATTGCACAAATGCTGCTGAGCAACTTTCCTGGATTTAAAAGTAAATTTAATCCTTTTGAAAAAAAGATAACATGACACTGATTCTACACGTCACAAAGTGTTAAATGGCATCTTTAGAGAAACTGTAAACATCAAGGGCAAATTTAAGCCTTGTTACATGCTCATAATTGAAGGCATAGTTCTCATAGTTCTGTCCTTACAACTACAATTTTTCTGAAGTTCCTGATTATGTTAATGGGATTATAGCTATAAACTGAGCAAGAATAAATTCATACAAATCAAATGCATTGTAAAGGGAAATATGTGTTTTTACCTCATACTAGTTTAAATGTCTAAAACTTTACTCTTTACTCCTACTTTTTAAATTTATTTATATATATTTAAATGCCATAAATATTAGAAATAAATCTATTTCTTATATGTTAATTATGACAAAAGTTAACAAATTTGAAAGTGGAAAGGAAAAAAAGGAAACGATTTCTGAGACACAGCTCTGTGCCATGAAGATTAAACAGAACTAAAGAGGGAACACTTTTTTTCTTCTCTTAAACTGAGGTCAGTATTGAAAGCCACTTTTCAAGCTCTTTTAGAACATTCTACTTTAAGAAAATTTCTATTTTAAGAGAATATTGTGTTACAAGGCCTAGGCTCAATTAAAATGATTTTTTGGCTTTTTTGTGAATTTCTATTTAATCTCTGTGGCACTGTGCTGACCTGCATAAAGATGGCAAAGCTACCTCTTAGCTTCAACATCTATTCCTGTAACACAGCCTCAGCAGTCAGTTTCTAACAGTTCTTCTGACAAAAAGACTTCTTATAGAACACTTTATCATTTAATAGCCAAAATAGAAAAGAAGAAAGGACATTCTCTAAGTCCAAACCTCACTGTAGTAATTCTAAGTGGTCCCTACACTAGTGTCCTTGGTACTAGAAGAGGGATTTTTAGAGGGAAGTAAACCTGTAACATACTTTCATTAGTCAAAGAAAGCTTGCATAGCATTACTCTCTGTAGCTGATATTGGTATTGATGATTGTGTATAAATAATAGCTTTCTATATCAAATCCACTTTTACTAATATTTTCAGTGAAACTGCTGTTGCAATAGCTAAAGGAAGCTTAGAACTGGACTAGCTATCTAAAAATATATTTTCTACTTCGGGAAATTTTGTCTAGTTAAGTCATATTTTAGAGGATGGCAATTCTGAAGCTATTCTATAGGATTCAGCGCTGGAAGGATTCTCCTGGGTCCTCCATCTGTCTCCTGCTATTACAAACAGGTATGTCTCATAATCTTTTTTGATTAACTGCATTTCACCTAAAAATAGTTAAGTCTTCTGTCTGTGCTGTTTTAAATGTAAAAGCATTCTAAAATCCACTGACCTGAGTAAATGGTACAAAAACTTTCTGCTCTCTTGAATAAATTCATAGCCAGCCACTTGCTTGTTTTTGTGGCACCCAAGCACAGTTGTGTTAGTTTCCTCAATTACAGTCTTTCCATTCGCTTGATTTTTGTTATTTTTCTGCAAATTTTCAGTGAAACTATGCTATTATTTTAGTTATTTTTCCTTTAGGAACTGCATAATCAGCAGATATACTTCCTTTTGCTTTTTTTTTTTTCTTCCTTTTTTAATGTAATTGATGCACATATTAAAATGTTTGTCTCAAATTTCAAATTTGAAAAGACTTTATGTTGATATCTGCCATTTCAGTGTCATTGTTTATGTAGAATAATAGAACTGTAGAATATTCTGAATTGGAGGTGATACAGAAGGATCATTGAGTTCAACACATGGCTTCACACAAGATAGTCCAGAATTCAAACCCGATGTTGGAGAGTGTTGTCCAAACACTGATGGAACTCTGGCAACTCAGTTTTGTGCCCACTGCCCTGGGCAGGCTGTTCAGTGCCCACCACCCTCTGATGCAGAACCTGTCCTTAGCCCCCAGCTGCCCCTCTCATGACACAGCTCCATGCTGTGCCCTTGGGCCCTGTCGCTGTCACAGAGAGCAGAACTCAGCACTCATAGTAGTGAGTTAGTAGCTTCCATTCTCAGAGAACAAATTCCACTTGCCATCCCAACTTTATTTGTTCTTCTTCATGCTGTCATGTTCACTGAAAACTATAGATGTTTTATATTTAACAGCAGTAATTTTACATAGACTTTCTCTATTTCTGAGGCTTTATTTTTAATCTTTACCACATCCTTGCTTCATTGCACCATTCTTTTCTTTTGTTATTTTTATCTGTCTGAGGGACATTTTGCTTATGGTTTTTGTTCAAATAATAATTCTGTTATACTTTCAGCAATTCTTGAATAATTCTTGAATTTTAAGACATGACTGTCTTTCCTGCCTTTACCCTATGCATGTTTATTATCTCTTTTCATTTTTAAAGGGTTGCAGATACAACTTCAGTTAAGAGGTTAGTTTTAAGAGGACATCTAGACTCATTTTCTACACTTTTATTTTTATTGTTTGGTAGATAAATTCAAGATATTGTTTGCAGTTTAAATTTAAATAAATGTTAACCTAACTTTACATTCGAACTCATTAACTCATTAGTTCTTGTTGGAAATATTGCTAATCATTAAAGCTATGGTAACTAACTTTGACTTTTATCTTATCTAAATAAATACATCTCATGTCACTCACAGAGACTAAAAAAGTACAGATCTAGTATATATTTGCGAAGTCCTTATGTGCGATAGACCTCACAGTCTCCTCAGAGAAGTAAGACTGACAAGAGTGACTTATGTCTTGGCCTAAAATTATCGTAATGATCTTTGATAATCATCTGCACAGAGTTAGCTACCACTGAATGCAGGAAACTTGACTGAATACCTAACTTAGTTATTCCTACAGCATTGAGATCCTCTTTTAACTACTTAAACTGTATTTGTTCACTTTTTTTTTTTTTAACTTACCAAGTATGCTTGTTCTAAACCTACTGCATATTAGTTCTCAGTTAAAAGCTTTTTTCAAAGCCCCCTACCCCCTTTTATTTATGATGATGAAACTGGAGGATACTATATAGTTGCTGAGTATTAGATTTTCCCACCGCTGCAGTGAGTATGTTTTGGATTGTACTGAGATGTATGCCTTTGTACAGTTCTAATCAAGGAAATAAATACTAATGGAAATGTTTCAAAAGTAACAGAACAGGCCCTCAAAACAGTTTCAGCTACTTTCTTCTGCTTCAAAATATAGTCTCTCCTAAAACTTGTGAAAAAAATATTCAAAGCTCATGCAAGATCTCAAGTTACTATTGAATTTATGATCATTTATCTCACTCCACTCAACTAGTAGCAAGATAATTAAAAATAGTGATTTGATTGTGTTATCTTTACAGCTTAGAAAATCTTATATGAAGATCACAATTATGAAAAAAAAGACTGATTGTACATAATAAAAAAATAATAGATTAATAGATTAATAGATTAATCACTAAACTTTAACTTCTAGAGTAAAACTGTCCATGCTAACAAAAGAAGAGATCATAAGTGGGAAGAATAGTAGCCTCTAGTCAGTCAGCAGTAAATAAGATTTTTGAAAAAAAAAAAACAACCAAACACCTGTCTCTTAAACAAGTCAGTCATATAGGAAACCCCTGAAACTTTTGATGGGAATACAAAGAACAAAATCCCCCCACTGTAATGGCGGAACAACTCTGAGATCAACTCATGCAACTGAATCTGTACAGGTCTATGGGGCTGGACAACATACATCCCAACATATTAAATGAGATGGCTGATGTGGTTTTCTATCAAGCCATTTTCTATCATCTTTGAAAAGTCTTGGCTCTCAGGTGAAATTCCTGGTGGCTGGAAAAAGAAGGAAGGCCTGGTCAACTACAGGCCTGTGAGCCCCATTACCTGGGAAGATCGTGGAAATAGACTCTCCTGGAAGAGATGTTAAGGCACACAAGGGATGAGCAAGTGATCCAAGGCAGCCAGCATGACTTCACCAGGGGAAGTTTGTGTCTGACTAATCAGGGGGCCTTCCGTGAAAGAGTGATGGCATCAATAGAAAAAGCGAAGGCAACTGATGTCATGTACCTGGACTTGTGCAAGGCTTTTCACATGCTCCGTTACCACTTCCTTATCCCTGAATTGGAGACATATGAATTTGAATGTTGGACTATTCTGGGAGTAAGGAGCTGGTTGGAAGATCACAGCCAGAGGGTTCCGGTCAATAGCTTTCTGCCAGATGGAGGCCAGTGAAGACAGGTGTCACTCAGGAGTCTGTCTTGGGCCTGTTGCCTCTTTAATATCTTTATCAATGACATAGATGATGAAGTTGGTTGCACCCTCAGCAAATTTGCTGATGACACCAAGCTGAGGGGTGCAGCTGATACAGCAGAAGGAAGGGATGCCTTACAGAGGGACATTAATAAACTCAAAAGGTAGGCCCATGTGAACCTGATGAAGTTCAGTGAAGCAAAGTACAAGTTTTAGCGCTTGGCTTGAAGTAATCTCAGATATGTATGCAAGATGGCAGAATTCCTTGAGATTTGCCCTGCCAAGAAGGACTTAAGAATGCTGGTATGTAAAGGACTTAATGTGAGCCAGCAGTGTATGTTTGCAGCCCAGGAGGCTGGCTGTATCCTGGGCTGCATCAAAAGAAGGGTGGCCAGCAGGAACGGGGAGGTGATTGTCCTGCACTTTACTCTTGTGACACCTCTTCTGGAGTACTGCATCCATTTCTGAGGTCCCCAACACTGGAAAGATGTAGAGTTTTGGAGAGAGTCCAGAGGAGTGCCATGAAGATTATCAGAAGGATGAAGTAGCTCTCCTATGAAGACTGGCTGAATTATTAATTTAAGGATGTTTGCTGATGATGAATTATGGTGTACAGCTAAGAGAAACATACAAGAAAAAGCTGATGGGACGTTAAGGAACCAACATGAGTCTGTTTAAACAAGCCACATACCCATGCATAAAATCATTATCAATTTGCAGTCATTAACATAGGTAAATAGCGTATTAAGAGAAAATACCAGCTTACTTCTGGTTTTATGGATTACAAACTGTTTTTTTAGCCTTTGAGCACTAATTTATTGACCCCATAAGTGAAGGTAAATAAAAGTATACTTCTATAAAGACAGAAAGGCTTTGGTTGGAAAAGGTGCATTACTCATGCATTTTCGAAATTAAGTTCTTCAGGTACCTCTTCCTACAGCATCCAACTTCAGAGATTTAAAATTAAGCAGAAACATCTAGGAGGGCTCACAGTCATTTAATATTTTGCATTTTAATAAAAACGAGACTCGGGGGGGGGAAATGATTAAAATCAGTATCAAATAAAACAACACAGTGATTAAAATCTCATTTTTTCAGGGTCTTGTCTTTTCTTCTCTTTAGATAACTAGAGTAATAGCCGCCTTCAGCAAAGTGGTAATAACCATTTCAGAAGTAGTATTCCCAACTGCAGCAGCTGTGCCTTGACAAAAGAATATGGAGATACGAGCACAACCTTATTCAGATCTTAAAAAGAACATTGTAGGATGGTAAGAACATGGCTGCCAGGCTTCTATTTTCCCCACTCTGTCTTCCCCTCCTATTTCCCCTCTCCCCTGAAAACTGAAGTCAAATATATGTAATTGGCACTAGAACTGCTGAAATACTAATTTCTGAACCAGGACTGTCTCTGAGCTTAATAAAGAATTCTGTTGCTCAAACACTGACTCCACCATTTCAGGGTGAAAAGCAGCAGTAATTCCTGTCTTTACCATTCTCAATTTCTTCTTAACTAGTGAAAAATGTTGCATTTTATTTTCTTAATTGTTATCTCTGAATAGAGATTGGTATTTACAGCCTCAAAGTAAACGTTCCTTTACAACACTATTATTTTGTACATTAAATAAGTTTACTTTTATTTTTTTATTAAATGCTAATAAAATTGATAGATCTAAAATGATAAGTATGAATGACTTAATTTCAATTCAGCTTGTTTGTGGCCTATTCAGGACATTAATGCAAGGTTTATAGGGTTTAGAAGTTTATATCCCCTGACTGATTGAAGGAATAAAGTAGAAATAATGGATTTATGCAGTACAAACCTCGAAAAATGCATTACATGTTCAGGTAGAATTTAAGACATGGAAAAAGTGTAAAAGCTGTATATATGATGACCTGTGAAGCATCCAGGTAATGTGATAATGGATATTGCATGAGTATTACAGACTATGGATGCTCTCACTCCATCTAAAGAAAAATAAATAATGGGAAGAACAGTAACATTTTGAGAAATTTGTACCTTTCCTCCCTCCGCATAGTTTTGTGTTTGGATGAAATGAAAGAGCAAGCGAAAAAAAAAAAAAGGTCAACTGAAATACACTTCTACACAGGTTGCTCCAAAACTAATGCCTCCTATTTATTTCCACAGGAACTACAACAGATAAAAAGAACAGAATAGCACTATTTGATAAAGAAAATTCTTAGGTACAAAACATTATTTGTCAACACAGTCACCACCATGAGTTATGCATCTTCCCCAGCAATGAATAAAAGCCTTCATGCCACACTCCTAAAAATCTGCACCAGTGGAGCTGAACCACTGTTGCTCTCACTGCTGCTGAAACACAGCACCCACCACTGTGCTCACATCCACTGTTTGGTCTCCATAAACATCTAGCAAATGTTGGTAAATATCAGTAGATACAACTTTTTCCACGTGGATGAATTCAGCTACACCTCTTTGCTTCATCCCACTTCCATGTCAGACACCATTGTGTCAAACTGCCCTTCTGCTACCATCTGTCACATGGCAACATGTATTGGAATATTGGCAGGAAGGTTCAACCTCAACTGCCATATTAAGAGCATACATCTCTGATTTCATAGTCCAATATAAGAAATTGAAAACATTGCTTGTATTTCTTTCTCAGGTTGCTAACAATCTGCTTGAACTTTCTTATTCACTCAGTGCTGTAAGGAAGGTAATTATTTTCCTCTTATTGTATCACCATCCATTTATCCTCCTATTAGCAAAATCAGAATTTCACTAAGTACCTACCCTGCAATAGGAAAAGGACAAAATGAGTGTGCAAGATTAGATGTGATTAAAACAGGGATATAGAAATTGTAAGCAGACAATTCAGATAAATAAAAAGTAAACTTAAAAAAAAAAAAAAAAAAAAAAAAAAGATGTAATCATCATTGAAGGCATTCCAGAAGAACTACCATACAGTTACACTGAAGTTGTTACCCTTGTTCCTCCTATTTTAAACAGGAACCATCTTTAGAATCTCATGAAATTCAGCATCTGCTACTAGACACTGCATGATTTATTGTTAATCACTGTGTGATTTATTTCCCCTTGTACACTCAGGGAAACAAGGCCAGATTTCACTCTTTAATCATGCCTTTTTACTCCAAGTACAGCTGGCTGTGTGCATGCAGATGGTGTCGATCACTATCTAATTTTACTGTTGAATCTGGGACAGGAAGGAATAAAGCTGTAACTGGACAGCAACAGAGAATACCCACTTTCTCTGTTCAAGAGATAGTGAGATCAGGACGAGAGATTTTTACTTTTAACCTGCTATGCCTCTGACTGGCAACTTCAATAAAATCAGTCAAGAAAACTATCCACTGTACATTGTTGTTACTTGACTTGGAGTACAAGAGGGGAGTTACTACAGCAGCCATACTGACACTAAAAGTGATAAATGGATACCTAAATGAGTGGCCTCCTTCTTGACTCTGATTGAGTCAAGCTACTTTCAATGTGCTTTCAATCAGCTACTTTCCTTGTGGAAACGTTTCCCATGTACATCTTACTAGCTAATGGTAAGTTAGAAGCTATAGCTGCTCACACTGTCTGTGCAGGAAAAATAACTAGAGGAAGATCTGTAAAATGGATAATTACTAGGCTTTCAGTAGTATTTACTGAAGTTGTGAAAAGAGATACATTTCACTTATTCTAAACATCTTCCAAGTGAACATCTAGCTATAATAATTTTTTTAATATAATCTTTGTTATTAATGAGGAACAACATGAATTTATAGTGAGTTCATCTACATTTTTACAGGTCAGATTTAAGAGGCTGACATCCCCTTACATTGCATGTCACTAAGAAGCACTATCCACTATCCACAAAATTACATTACCTTTTGCACAGTTAATAAGTTCTGCTCAAGAAAAAACAACAGCTTCATGAACTAGCTCATGGACTGCAGGAGAATCTCTGCTCCAGTGCCTGGAGTACCTCTTCTCCCTTATCCTCCTCTGACCTTGGTGTCTGACCTAGGGCTGTTTCTCTCACGTTTTATTCTCTTTGCTGAACATTTTTTTTTTCCCTTCCTTAAACACATTTTACCAGTGATACTACCAGCTTTCTTCTCTCCTCTATGTGGGCTGCCCAGCAGCAGACCAATAGTGAAAGTGGCTGGAGCTGGCTAGAACTGCAGTATTCCTCACGGGTCAACCCTGCTTTTCCTCACAGAGGCTCTCCATACAGCCTCACTATTGTCAACACTGCCACATAAATCTCATGTGCATTTTTCTTTCGTAAAACAGGATTTTACTTCTGAAGCAGTAAGTATAGAATGCTTTTATTTTCAGAGATTAGAAATAAATTTAACACTTTATTAAACACATGGGGGCATAGCCAAAAAAAAAAAAAAAAGAAAAAAACAACCACAAAAACAGTAAATCAGTACATGCACGACTGAAAAAAAACTAGAAAAAAAAACAAATAAAGTGGAAATTATCTGTCTGCTATGGACTGGGGAGACTCATCATGCCTTCAACAATTCTTAGATCATTTGTAGCTCCTCATAGCAGTAAATTTTTTATAAAAAATAATGATGAAAATCCTGGAAAACTCTAACAGCAGGGGATCAGAGAAGGGGGACCCCGTGATGAAACAAGGATGTGGTACAGAGTTGTGATCAGCAGATTTCTAGGAGTGTCAGTTTCGTAACGTAGATTTCATTCTGTATTACTTGTGGTCTAGGATCACAGGAGGAGACGGGGACAGACATAAACTGGACATGTTTCACTCTTTTCGTAGATAACCCTCAGGTAACACATTTGAAAAAGCAGCATTGTGGCAAATGGAATCGGTCTTAAAAGATTTGTGTGTAATTCTGCTGTGTGCAGTGCCTACAATCAAGACAGACTTCAAACAATGAACTCACTCAGAAGTCTTCTTTCAGACGAGACTGTAATGTGGCATCCCAGTTTTGGGAATATCTGTTATGCATGAACAAGTAAAGCCAGGACAGTGATTAGTTGCATCTCCTCTGAAAACACGTAAGGAGCGCAGTTCTGCTGCACATTTAAAAATGTGTCACATTTTTTAAAGTTCTATTGGCTTGCACAGATGAGAATTTATCATTAGATAAATGCTAGAATCGATCATAATAGACTGAAACCCCATTCCCTCATAGATCATTTTACACATAATTTGGGAGGAACAACAGAGTTATGGATAGGAATTAAACACGACATGGCATACTGCAGTCCCTTTAATATCTTACAGCTAAGATGTACACCCATTCACCACATCCCTGCCATCTCACTGCCCCTTGTTTCATGGAACCATAGAATCCTTAGAGTTGAAAGGAACCTCTGAAGGCCAGCTAGTCCAGCTCCCCAGCAATGAATAGGGACACCACAGCTAGATCAGGTTGTTCAGGGCCTGATCCAGCCTCACCTTGAAAGTCTCCAGGGGTGGGACATCAACCACATCACTAGGCAGTGAGATCCGGTGCCTCACCACCCTCACTGTAAAATTTTTCTTTCCTGTCATTTTACTTCAATCTCTCGAGTACCTGACTTAGTCATGGTGAGCTATCGCATATTACGCACCTATATGGGCAAAAGTATTTTTAGTATCAAATACCAAAGCACACTTAACATCTACAGGGACATAGGTATGAAAACAGTATTACGGGTCAGTACAATTTAAGTTCTGTTAGGCAGCCCTGTAAATGTGACAATGCTCGTCAATTCAGTTGTGAGACACCATGCTGTAATGCAAATCACTATGGCATTCAGGTAGCATCACCTCTTTGTACCAGTTTTTTGTTGCTGTTTTTCTTTTTTGCATATGGTAATGATTTTGCTTTATTCCAACATACAGTTGTATAACTTAAGTCCATCAACAAGGCCTTTTGGTTCTAATTATATATACTTTAGTTACTAGCATAAGTAAGTAACTCCGAATTTTGCAAGATACTTCTAAATGGTTTGTAGTTATCTTTGATTGTGAGGTGGTCATTTCTCTCTTGCTGTTTTTTCTGTAATAATTTTCCTTATTCTTACTCTTGGGTTTTCTCAGCACATTAAATTCTTGTGAATTTTGGTGCTGAAATGATTTGTAATACAAAAGCTATGATTACCTCTGAATAAAGGCATGAGTCACTGGGATTGACCGCTTATATTCTGAAAAAAAGAAACCCATATCAGAGTAGGTTGAAGAAAAACATCAGTTATATGATTTCTGAAACACTACTGAAAGTGTACTAGTCTCACAAAATCCTTATGTCTGAGAACACCGTATTAATCTGAATTTGGTTAGTAACATCAGTCAGTGCTTCAGCCTTCCATGGAAAGTAACTCAGTGCGGTCCTCAGTGTAATATACAGGCTCTGAGATTTAAGACACTGAATTCTGGAAAGGAATTCATGAAAAATTAATTTACTTCTTTTTCAATTTTTATGTTTTAGGAAATCTGCTGACAAGAGAAATTGTTCTGGTTTTCCTCTTAGCCCCCTACCTGCTTCTTTATATCTTTACTGTTATTGTTAAGAGAATTGTCAGAGCTGGCAATCTGAGAAAGTAGCAGACAATTAACTAACTATTTTCTTTCTTACCTCACACTTATACTCACTAAGAAAAAACTGATACATAGGGGTGTAACAACATTATGTCAGTAATTTATGGCATGAGAATAGATATTATCAAGGAGTTCTTTGATGCTAGTTGTACTGCTAGACAAGATTATTTTATCCAAAAAGAGGTATAAAATGCAATTAGTTGTTCAGTCCACGAGAAAGCAATGAATGTTGGTTGCCTATCTCTATTCTATTCCTTTGAAAATTACCCTCAGGCTGTCTAAAAGAAGAATGTTGTCTTTGATTTTTGTTTATAAAATGTGTTGTGATACAGCACATCAGCAAATGGTCATCTAGTTAGAATAGAAAGATCAATAGAAAGGAATCAAAAATGCATCCCCTTTGTTAGGTGAAAAAATATGCAGATTGCTCCTATCTAAATGAGGCATCTCTTATACACTCACACACACACACACATATATATATTTAATAGTGTTCTGTATCTTCTTTCAAGGTAGAGAAAAATGAAATGAAATAAAAATACTGAAATAAAATAAAATAAAATAAAATAAAATAAAATAAAATAAAATAAAATTTAGATTCTGCCTTTTTCTTGAAAGGAACTGACAATGGGCAGAGTGCAGAGCTCTGGGCACAGGAGCTGCTGTTTAAAACTACAATACTGCAAAATCGGAGAGGAAAGCACAGTAGCAGCACATGTACACCTGTACACACTACATCATCTGGGCTGGAACTGATAGCAGACACCAAACCTTGGTAAGGCTCAATCTCTGGAGATACTCTCTTTGATCCTTCTCTCCTTGTAGAGGGAGATTAAGCAATGAGTAACAGGAAACGAAGAGAAGAATAAACAGAATCATGTTTCATCCATCATCCAACTCAACAGAAATGTCTGACTTTGTCTGATTGCACCCAACAGGAATTTAATTAATGGTAAAGAACCACTGTAACAAGGCAGCTCAGCTGCGTTTCCAACTGTGTCCAGAATGTATTCTTTAACCTTAAATAATCAATATTTATTAATATTTTCTTGTTATACACAAGTTATTGTCTCACCACTAGCGAAGGCTGACACGATTCTGGCTGTGTTGCCTCGCTGTATTGTAAGGGTGAGGGAATAGTTCCACCTCCTGTTTTGCAAGCATTTAACTATAGCTAGAAATGTCTATGCTGAGGAAGAAAAAAAAAAAAAAAGAAGATAAAGTGTGTAGTTAAGAATTGCAATACAATGTTTTTATCTTTACAAAAATTATTGTTGCTTACTAATCATAGAAAAAAATATACCTCTGAAATGGAACCTGTCAGATAAAAACACCACATGGGTCCAAATGTATAAAGCAGTAACTGAAATTGTTTCCTGACTCCTGGGAGGATGATTGAGATGAAAATCAGCCAAACTAGGGAAGCCTATTTGAATGGCACAAAGGAAATGAGTCCTACTTTCTGAGATTCAAAAGATGTTCTTTTCTTTTTCACACCTACACAAAACTATTAATTTGATAATACATACTAAATAAACTGCAAGCTTCTCATAAATAATTCTCCATGTACTAAGTCATGGGGTTTACATTCTAATATTTAGGCCTAAAATTTACCCTAGAAAACACATAACATAGAGTAATATATTTTTTCTTGAATACTTTCCACTGGAATAAATATTCTAGAAATAAGGCTTGGCCATCCTGTAACAATAAGATGTAAGTACACAAGGGCTGCTAAAAGACCAAGGTATGAGTTACTACTTAACCCACCACTGGAAGGGAGACTCCTTCATCATTGGAAACACTTGACTGTTTTTAAATTTCCTGCTGAGCTACATCAGAAAGTTGTGAAAAGAAAGAAAGTGTCAAATGCCTAATGAGGAATTTTTTGTATGTTCTTAAAAACTAAAACTTGTGACACATAGATGTTTGATTAATCTACAAAATACATTTTTTAAGTATTCTAGGGGAGATCTTCATAGTTGTGGCATGAAAATGAAGAATTCCATACAAAAACACCATTTCTAAGTGTATATGATACTTCTAAGCCTGAAGCATCATATTTTCTTCTATATTCCTTTCTTTTACTATCTGTTCAAGCATTTTTTCTTGCCTCCATAATTAGTCCATTTATATTTTGACAGAAACAATCTAGAGAAACAAAGATAAAATTAGAAAAAAAAAAAAGTTTGATATTGAGAAGTTGTAAATGGAAAAATAAGGTGCACCACCAATAATGAGACAACAAGCTTCACTAAGAAAAATTCAATCCAGATTTCAAATCAGACCAGTTAGGAAGAAAGTTTCATCAGCTAAGAACAGCTTCAGTGTAAAAGCTGTTTCCTGGAGAATCTCTGTTTTAAACTATGTGCTCTCTGAAGAGACCTTTAGAATACAGATGTATTTTTATATTTCTTTTTCAATAGGGAAAACTTTCTCAGTGGGGAGCTCCTTGTAGCTGTCTTTATGACTTTTCAAAGCAGTGGACATCAGTTAACTACAAAATGAGAAAGCAAAGAACAAACAGAAAACCCATGGAGAGGGCTGCTGTCAAATTTTCCTTAAAATCTAAATGACAGCAAAAAAATAGTATTTTACTTCACCACAGTATAGAGGTAAATGGTGATGAGTTCCATTTGGCTAGTTGGACAGCTATTCAAAATTGATGAAAAGACACTAAATTTGTTTTTAAAAACTCTGAGTGGAAACAGGTACAAACTCAGAGTACAGGTAGTATTCTACTTGCCTACATGCTTCTTGGAAATCCTCTAACCTCTAGGTCATTTATTTTTAATTACTCCCTTAATTCATTGCATATGAAATAAGGAATAGGTTGTTATCATGACATACTGCTGAGGTGTCATTTAAATCCTTTATATTCAGTGGCTTTTGAAATGTTTTTCATTCATTCATTCATTTATTTATTTATTTATTTATTTATTTATTTATTTATTTCACATATTTGGGAATGGCCCAGCTATTGTGATGATTTTGTGGGTTTTTTAGTTTGTTAGGGTTTTCAGTTGAGAACAAGTGATATTTGGTGCTGATCAGATAAGAGAGATTTTCAAGAACAGGCTCTACTGAAAGAAATGGATAGTTTCCATTTCTGGCAAGGCTCTACAAATGACAGGGAGACAGCTGTCAATTAAACTGTCTGGTACAGCTGGCTTATGTTGCACACATGGAATCAGTGTTGCAACATACATCTTGCACAAAACCTGATGACTGCAAGCTTGAAATCTCTTGAAAATTCTGCTTCTTGTTCTTTGACCATTCTTGTGTTTTGAAATTGTACCTTTTGTTTTGTTGCCAAGATCATCCAGCTCAAAAATCCCTACCTAAATCCAATTGTAATGCTGGTATCTTTTCTGTTGTCCTACATTTCCTCATGCTGTGGTCCTGAGGGGCTACAATTGATTATTTTGATACAATTTCAGATTAATGAATATGCCAATAAAAGCTCATGCCAGGGCATCAGGAAAGAAGAAAGACCGTCATCTACAGACATAGCCAGAAAATTCCTGGAGAAACAACTACAGTCATTAAAGATATTACTGATTTTAATTAAGTTGTTAATGTTTGTTGTGTTCCTCTGCCTATTTGTACCCCTCTCCACAAGAAAGCCAGGATGGTCACAAAAATGCTTCTCCTTTGATTAAAGGGATATGAATGCTGCTGATTTATTTTCATAGTATCTAATAGCAGTTTAAGCAAGGCTGACTTCCCTTTCATGTAAATGAAGAGTTCTCATCAGTTAGATCTCCAGTAGCAAGATCTCTTCAGGGAACAGTGTCTTACATTAGAAAGTGGTATCAACTCAATTTACAGCTATTTCTGTACATATTTTGCTGACAAAGAGCTGGAATCTCAATGACATATGCTCCAAACCATATAAAATTAAATAAGGGTATTCTGTTTTTCTGTAAAATTTCTCTGCTATTGTTTCCAAGATTTTTATTGCTTCTAATTGCCTCTACTTTTTCTATAAATATAGAACTGGAAAAAAAAATACAAATACATATATAGCATATGGTGTTTATGTATGTACAAACTTTTTCTGCAAATACAAGCCAAAGAACTATGTATGTCTCTTAAACTCTACCTGTCTAGCTGTCTG
Source organism: Tetrao urogallus (assembly GCF_951394365.1). Lineage (NCBI taxonomy): Eukaryota > Metazoa > Chordata > Aves > Galliformes > Phasianidae > Tetrao > Tetrao urogallus. The sequence continues at coordinate 39,188,486 of NC_136816.1, forward strand.
TGTGTACATGGATGACACGTCCTTAACATTTTTGTTAATATTGTTACTATGTACCTTACACTAACAGTGTTGTCAGTAATGAACAACATAGACTTACTGAAAAATTACAAGTGATAGACTCTATAGCGTAGATGAGATTATATGTCATAGAGTGATAGAATGGTAGAATCATAGAATCACAGAACCACAGAATCATAAAATCATAGAATCATAGAACGGCCTGGGTTGAAAAGGACCACAAGATCATCTAGTTTCAACCCTCCTACCATGGGCAGGGTTGCCAACCACTACACCAGGTTGCCCAGAGCCACATTCATCCTGGCCTTGAATGCCTCCAGGGATGGGACATCCACAACCTCCTTGGGCAACCTGTTCCAGTGCATCACCACACTCTGTGTGAAAAACTTCCTCCTAATATCCAACCTAAATCTCCTCTGTCTTAGTTTAAAACCATTCCCCCTTGTCCTCCTATCACTATCCACACTCATAAGCAGCCATTCCCCCTCCTGTTTATACGTTCCCTTCAAGTACTGGCAGGCTGCAATGAGGTCTCCCTGGAGCTGTCTCTTCTCCAAGCTAAACAAGCCCTGTTCCCTCAACCTTGTCATTATGTTTTAATATGCATTTAGAGTGAGACCTGGAGCATATCTCTGCTTATACCGGAGAAAGTCATATTTACTGTTTGTGTTCATAACTGAAACATACAACTTATCGATGTGTTGGTCCACTAGACTGCAAACCTGAATTACCCTCAAAGTGCTCCATAAAACAAGTATCCCTCAGGCACCATTGCATTTTACAAGGAACAATTTTACTGTGATATTGACAGTGACTTTTGTAACACTTGAATATCAGATGTTTTTAATTTTGTTATTATTATTTTCCTATTTTTATTCTAGGCTAGAGAGCTGACACATTTCTTACTTTACTTCACTTCTATTTCAGGATAGATAGAATTAAGATTTGTTCTGGCTCTAGTGGTTATAACAGGTTCATGTGAGAACCTGCCCCAGAGAAATCATGGTTGACCTCTCCCTGGAAGCGTTCAAGGCCAAGCTGATCTAGAGGGAGGTGTCCCTGCCTATAGCAGCAGTGTTGGAACTAGATGATCTTAAAAGTCCCTTCCAACCCAGAGCATTCTATGTTTCTATGATTTTATGATTCTATGATTCTATGAAGCTGAGTTTCTGTTCTTAGCCGAAAATATTGCAGAAGCATATTAAAGTGTTTCACACTCTTAAGTATTCCATTGTAGATATACTTCATTCTACATGTTTGTCACTATGTTGCATCAAATTTGGTTTAGTTTTCTCTGCATTTAACAGATGAGTGAATATGATGGAAAAAAGAATTAGTTGGAGTTGGTTTTCAGATCTTCTACTTAAATTCTCATTGTAGATTTTTATCTTTGGACATGCACCTGTGGTGAATAAAAGCCTTGAAATCTTTCTCATGAAACGAAAACTGCCATGAATCTGAAGAGCAGCTGTACACACCAATATGAATGGTGTTTGTTAAGCAATTAAAAGTCACATATTTTGACAAAAAAATGACTGCATTTTATTATAATTGAATATGACTTTAACAAGAATTGTTCCACTTAGAGTGTACTATATGAATTACAAAAGGTTAGATCTAAAAGTAGAGCACAGATTTAATATTTCCAAATGTGAAAAAACACCATGCCATGGAGCCCTCTGCTGTTCAGATCTCATCAACCATGCTTCTGGCCTTTCAGTGGCAAGCAGACTGAGGTTGAGGCTCAACAAATGGCAAAGACGATTGAAGACACTGCAGTACTCCGATGCCTTAATATGCACATTGTGACACTAGTTAAAACAAATCTTACACTTTAAATCTAGCTACTGATTTTAAATGACAAACAAAGCTTAAAAATACTATTCTAGGTTTTTTGGTTTTTTGTTTGTTTTTCGCTTTTGTTGGCTGATCTCATCTCAGTGAAAGTCCCAATTAGTAAATAAAAATTGAAACAAAAAAAATATTTGTTCACAATGTGTCGTGAAATATGCTTGCTGGTTATTGGCAACATGGACTTGCTTACATAAATAGCAATGCGCTACAATGTATAAGAAATATTAATGCAATAGAGCCTATCTCAGGCTTCAAACTCTAATAAATACTATATTTCATGTTCATTAAATATCATAAATGCTGAACAAAATAAGAAACTATATCCTGATTTTGATAATTCATGTTTTCATCCAGTGAATGTCTGAGTGATGACAGCATATGCAGAAAACAAACCTAATTGCTTTTTAGGTAATGTAAAAACTTAATTTTGGTTGATATTTTACAAATGTAGTTTTTAGCATCACCATTGGCTTGATTAACATTCCTTTGCACAACTTTCATTCTTAGCATACTCGAAACATAGAAAATGCATACTTGGAAATAATTATAATAATTTCAGTGTTTGTTCCATGTTTCTTGTAGCTACCTTAATACCTTAATTTTATTTAAAGACGTATTTGCTTCTCTGCCTCATATAAATTTGCAACAAAATCCATCACGTTTTATTTTTCAGTTCAGAGAACTGTCTCTTCTTAGGTTTCAACTACCAGCTTTATTTGTGTCTAGTTTGTAGTACCTTTGGAACCTTTCAACAGCACCAACCTTCAGATCTTTAAAATAGATTCATTTTCCCCCAAAAGGATATTTTCCCACAGTGTCTTAACTGATTTCATCAAAGTATCTCTGATGAGTTACTTCTCCTGAATGAATGTCATGGTGGAGAGGACCTCAATGGACAGCTCAGTCGCTTCATTGAATCCATTTTGAATGCCATATGAAATGTCAACTAATTTCAAGACTTTTGCTTGCAATCACTGATCATCCATGTCAGAATGCCTTAGTTTAGCTTTTAATTCAGCTATTTTGCTTGGAACTAGACCATCCAGGTTCCTCTCATTACCAGGAAGAAACAACCAAACAAGTACTTCAATTGCTTTTCCTCAATTGTTTCATCATTTTTAGCATTCCTTAGGAAGCAGAAGGCAAACCACACCAGCTTCACCTGTTATGTGTCTTTGAGAAATGTGATTTAGTGGATGCATGCTTTTTCTTAAGGTGCATGTTCACCATTATCTTTTCCAATATGACAAAAATTTCCTGCCTTGAACTGGTCTCCCTTGTCCACAAAACTCTTAGCATGTGTTCCACAGTAGGCTAGACCATTTAAACCAGCTTGTAAAGTCATAACCTTTTAAAGTCGTGACCTTCTTAGCTCTGTTGCAAATGTATAAGATAATCCTCAGTACCATTAATTTCATTCAACAGAACTTTCTTTCAATAGATTATTTTTATATTTTGGATGGAATGGGAAAAAATACAGTGGAAACTATTTCAGACTATTTCCTCATCTTTGGTTCTTGTGGTCATGTTTTGAAACAAATTTCAAAACAATTTATTTATTTCTTGAATCGTTCTGGAGATATTGCCTTTACCACTAGTAATACAAATAAGAGTCTAGTGCTAAGGAGAAACAGTTTTTAAAAAGGGGAGATTTAGAATAAATAGCAGGAGGTCATTTTTCATTCAGAGACTGGTGAGGCTTTGGAACAGGATGCCCAAAGAAGTTGTGGAAGCCCATCCCTGGAGGGATTCAAGACCAAGTTGGATGAGGCTGACAAGGGCAGGAGGTTGGAGCTACATGATGTTTAAGGTGCCTCCTAACCTGAGACATTTTGTGATTCTATGAATTTTTTATTTTCTGTTGTCTCCAAAATCCAAGGGCAGAGGATCAATTAAATCTTTTTACTACTGTAATGCAAGGGTAATCAGAGTTTGAATTTCAGGATACAAGATCTTGAATCCACTGAGCACTACTTATGTATCTGCAGATATTACACCATTCCAAAAACAATTTTCATAGCATGAAGTCTTCATTTGTCTGATTGAAAGATCAACCTAGAAAAATTTCTTTGAGCATTGTTTTATCTTAATCATTATGTGATGTTATTGTAACTACAGTACGGAGCTCTTTTCCCACCAGAAGAAGTTATTCACTTCTGCTAGAATTTTGGTACTTCCACTGTAGAGGCTCTAAGCATGCTTTATTGCTCTGGGTGAGTATGTTCACATTGTATCTTAGAGCTATAATTACGTACTGGTGAAAAAAGCCAAACCAAACCAAACCAAAACAACAACAACAATAAAGAAACAAAACCATGGAAGAAAAAATAACAACATTCTATAAGAAGGAAAAGAAGATGCGAAAGTAAATTAAAAAATCAAAAATTGTCCTTTTGCAGAATGAAAACAGTTTTATTTTGCAAGAAATCAGATTCAGATCCAGTTAGTTTTCTTCATAACAACTCTCAAATCTCTCATTTCAGGCACATTTTAGGATCTTTTCTATGAAGAAATATACACTTGGATCATTTGTTTAATCTTCCTTATCAAAACCTGGACCAGAGACTCTAATCTCTGTCTCAAACCTCAGAGATAAAGTCTGAATAATGAAAACTCCTAGGGCCAAAACAAATGCTATTTTGAGGATCATCAGATTTTCTTCCCAGATGTGGTCCCAGTTATAAGTAGAGTAACCAGTGGAAACTGAATATTGCAAAGAAAGATTTTCTTCTGTGAGGATTACATATCACACAGTAGTTCCTTGCTGAGAGTAATCCTTGATCACAAAATATATATTACGGTAGTTGACACCCTTAATAAGTAAACAACTCTGTTTGCATCTGGAAAGCCAAGGAGGTTATGGTACTTAACTGCGTGCTATAGGTCATGACATGAGAAGGTTAAATACATATTTAGGTAAACTAGGTCCAAATGCTGAGTTGTCTGAAGACCTCACTCACAAAGTGACTATGTTATTTTGAAACTGTGAAGTTCACTTCTTCACTGTATCTTCCTCATGTTGATGTGAAATAAAATTGGTTTGTAAGTCAGTATCTTGCCTGCCACTGCCACAGAGATTTTGCAGACTACTTTTTGATTCCAACTATATATTCATAGTCCATCATCTTTTAATTATGACAACTCTTGGTCTGAAAAATTGTAATAGAAATCACTGGAAGTCCAATTTGGCTCCCAAAACTCCCAAAATGACGACAATATAGAACAAAGTTGTTCAGGAGAATTTAGGGTCCATACTGGCTAGAGTGACTAGCACTGAGGACAAAAATGAAAACTACATTTGGATTTGCAAATTGTAGAAATGGGAGGAAATACAAAAATCCCAGGAAACTTATATTCTTAAATTAATTTATCTCAATATAAACTTTTTCAATTTTCTGGGCTGTAATACACATTTCTATTTGGTAATTTGTAGCAACTGTGAATTATTATATTCTCAAAGAGTCTTTTAAAAAATATGACTGATTTGTTTCCTATTACATCCTGACTTCTTTCAAAATATTTTATTGATCTTGGTATATGTGCCATGTCACACAGAATTAAAATCATAGAATCATCATATGGCTTAGATTGGAAATGACCCCAAGGATCATCAGGTTACAACTCCCCTTCCACAGGCAGGGTTGAAAACTGCTAGATCAACTACTAGATCAGATTTCCCAGAGCCCCATCCAACCTGGCCTTGAATACTTCCAGGGACAGTGCAACCACAATCTCACTTGGCAATGTGTTCCAGCAACCCACCATACTCTTGGTAAAAACTTCGCAGATGTCTAATCTAAGTCTCTCCTCCTTCAGTTTAAAACAGTTCCTTCCTGTGCTATCACTATCCACCCAAGTAAAAAGTTTATTTCCCTCATATTTATTTGCTTTTTTTAAATACTCAAAGGCCACAAAGAGATCTGTGAGAGTGCAGTCTGCCAGCAAAGACTAAGGCAAATAGCTCACTGAATACCTCATCCTTCTCCGTATCTGTTGTAGCAATTTCTCCTTTCTCATTTAGCACAGGAGGCTCACTCCCTTTGGCCTGTCTCTTCTGACACATGTACTTGTAGAATCTGTTCTTGTTTTTAACATGCCTCACCAAGTTCAGTTCCATCTGTGCCTTGATTTTCCTAATCCCATCTCTGCACGTCCAGACAGCATTCCTGTATTCATCCCTGGTGACATGCCCTTGCTTCCCTTTTGTGCAGTGTGCCTTCTTTTCCCTCAGTCTCCAGACAGTCCTTGTGAAACCATGACTGTTTCCTACCTCCCCTTCCTGCCTTCTTATTCTGAGGGATGGAAAGCTCTTGCAGTCTCATAAAAGAAACTTTAGAGAGTAGCCAGCTTTGTTCTACTCCTTCATTTTTAAGGAGTTCTTCCCAGGATACCTTGTCCAACAATTCCTTAAGCAGACTAAAGTTCACTCTCCTGATGTGTAGTATCCTGATTCCATCCTCTGCCAGGCCCATGATCCAGTCTTAATATCTTTAATGATCATCTCCACACTGATGAACAGCAAGTCCAGAAGTGCTTCACCTCTGGTCAGTCTGGCCAATACTCAAACCAGAAAGTTATCATCAATTCACTCCAGGAGACTCCTAGATTACTTGTAGCTTGCCATATTGTCTATTGTCTAGCTCAAGTTTAAAGCCCTGCAATGAAAAGTATTTTTAAGTAATTTTGTTTGCTAATGGCACCTATCCTGCCACATGCAGAAATGAATTTCACAAATTTCCCCTTCCTTTGAATCCCAGATGTTGCTTTAAGCTGTCTTAATGGTATTGTTCATTTATTTATTGTAATGCAAATATTGGTAAAAAAAATTCTAAAGACTACTCTGCTATTCTGTGTTCCTATCATCCACTAGTCCACTTCTAAAAGCAACCAAGGGAAAACATTTCATTGAGGCAATATGAAATTGCAAAACTTTCAAGACAAGAATTTCTTCAAGTGTATACTTAGACCCATGTACTACTTTAAGTGGAGTTCACTCAATGTCACACTGTATGGACATTTGGATGGTAGCAGAGAAAATGCTCTACAGTTAGCGTTTTCACATTCTGTATGTATGCATAAACTGTCTTATGATTAGCTCTGAATAGCTTAACTTATATTTTGAAGTGAATTGAATAGTTTTAAATCATTCAGTGATTTATCCACTCAATGGACTGTACATAAGCAGCAGTAGAATCTAAACACTGTGAAAGCAAGAAAATGGCATGTGATTTTACTTAATTGTTTGTTACTGTAACTTTCACCCTATGACATTAAACATATGCTCTTTTTGAAAATAGTCATTAACCTCTCACATGATGAATAACTAGCTTTATCACTCTAGAAAAAATCCCACTTTGAGTTCTGAAAAGAAGATCCACTGGGAGACACACAAATGGTAAACCACACCGAAGGACACAAAAAGGCCCATAAAACATCAGTAGGGTTATAAAGGTCTATGGATTTTAATTGCTGTGTGCCATTGGGCCTTTACAAAGCAATCAAGCAGGCAATCTCCAAAGACAGCCCTGCCATAATACATTTAACAATAGAGTTCTCACCCCATCAGCAGACTAGGGTTTATGAAGGTCCCAATAGCAATTAATGACCTTGTACATTGAGAGAAAAAGACAAAATTACTTAAATTGGCTATCCTGTCTGGATATATATCTTACATGTAGGAGAGTGTAATTTCAAGGCAAGGAAAGCAGAAGTTTTGATGACAGAAAAAAGTCTTACTGATCTGATGTTGCTGTATATGCACATTTTTTAAGGCACAGAAATCAGCTTTTCAGATACTGGCTATTACATGTTCTGAAATGTGCAACATAATACAGAATTTTTGGACAAAATTTTAACAACATAACTTCATTCTTCTCAACAATCTGGAAAATGCTATTTTTTTTCTGATAACGAATTGAAAATAAAAATGTAAATATACAGCAGTAGCAATAAAAAGACTATATGACCCTCCCTCCTTCCACCCTTCCCTTCCTCCCTCCCTCCTTCTCCCTTCCCTTTCTATCTTCCCTCCTTCCCTCCTTCCCTTCTCCCTTCCTCCTTTCCTATCTTCCTTGCTCCCTTCCACCTTCTCTCCCTTCCACTTTTCCTCCCTTCCTTCTTTTCCTCCTTTCTTCCTTTCCAATGGGAAAAAATCCAGACATATATAGATAACTAAATAATCCACTTAATTCCTCTTTCTTCTTCATTTTAAAGAAGCTACCATGCACTACAAACAATAAAACCTCAGGAAATAAATCATGTAAAGATAACTAGAAAATGAATAATTTTTTAGAAATTTCATTTAAAATCTGACTTAATCTGCATTATTTGAACTCATTTTAATCAGGCTTGAACACATAAAGAATTCTAGTCATTCCACTATTGTGAAATTACTCTAAAATAATTTTTAAAGGTAAGTTATCCATTCAGAAAATTATATTCAGAAATGCAACTAAAATGTTTCACCGTTCAATCAAGGAACTGATATACACAGCATAGAGTTGGTACTATTCCAGGAAGCCATCATTCTATCCATGCTGCCACTTGTACTGTCCATATTGGTAAACACCAATCCTTCTGTCTCTATACCTCTCTGTTTATAAACAGGTGCAAATATACTTAAGTAGCTAGAGCGTTTAAAAAGATAAGACGCAGATCTTAGTTTAAATATCTTATTTTTTCCTTCATGCATTCTTTGCCTTAGTACACATAATTTTCACTAATATCTAGCCTTGACAAGTGAAAACTGGAAGAATCTGATATTTTACTACTAGTATTTTCTATTTTATTTGCATTTCTTTTTCCCTATGAAGAACAATCTAACACCATTAATGTATGCTTTCTATTTTAAATTTGAAAGAAAAAATTATTGCAGTCTTCAAGATTTAACTTCTAGCAGTAGCTGGTAGGAGAGCAATATCTCAGAACAGACTGAGTATGGCTAATGATAAACTTGTTCATTTAAAATCTGGTCCATAATGTGTGTCCCTGTGTCATGCATACCCTCAATTTTAATAAGTATATGTGCTTGAAAAGTAATAAGTGCATGTTCCTAGAGTCCAGAATAAAAAAATCTATGAATAGTGAACAAATTAATGTTTACCTCCATGTTTTCTAACACTCAGATTGCTCTGAGTGAGGACTTCCAATCAAATTCTGGAAAGGGAAAACAAGTAAACAAATGAACATGGGAAACGCAGAAAAAACGCTGATCTTCAGTTAAAAAAAAAAAAAAAAAAAAAAAAAAAAAAAGTGCTTTCCATTTAGCTTACTCCATGTTTGGAGGCATTTGACCTGTAGGCACAAAATGAGGAATACAGACTTCACAAATCCATGGGCCTGAGCTTGAGGATGGACTTACTCAAGGATGAAAATGTGTGTTAACATCTGTGGATACCATTGCAGAACAACTCGCCCTTGGTTGGAAGGCATAGTTATTGCAAGACTTTGAATTCAGTGTTTTTGTTAGAATTTTTTTTAGTGTTTTATTTTTTTTTTTTCGTCTGATATTACAAAGTCAGGCAAAATATAGAACAAAGTGGAAAAGTATATTCTTAGGAGAAAAAAATGAAAGAAAATCTTCAAAGAGCACGGTTCATTAACCTCATCAACGACAATGATTAAAAAGGAGATTGGTACAAATAATAAAACTGATTAAGTCTTGTAACTAAAAAATGATGGACTTGACTGGAAAATAACTGGAAGACTGGAAAGAAAAGTGAATACAGATAAATGAAATGCATACTCAAAACTCTAAATCATTTCCAACTATTGGAGAGAAGAGATAATTCTACCTTGTGGTAAAAAACAAACTGAACAGAGAGTCTGATGTTTGGTTGATACAGGTCTTTAAGATGATTGGCTGCAGAAAACAAAGGAATAGAAAACACTTTGCAAATACGATTGAAATGTATTCTGAAAAGAAAATGTAGATAAAAGCATATGATGTCAGTTGGAGGAAGGAATATGAAAATAGTTTAAATGAAACATTTTAAGGAGAAGGCTGAAATACAGGAATAAAACTTATTTTTAAGATACATCCTTCCTTAGACCAAACTAGAAGTAAAAATCCATTATTATGGTGGTAGTTTTTTATTTTCTTTATGATTTTTTTAATAAAGAATTTCATAATTGAGAGGTCAATTGATACAGAATGTATCTTTTAACACATCTTTTACACTTCTTCAATAAAGAACACTCTTGGAATTATGCTTAAGGAAAAAAAAAGAAAAAGGCATACTGCAGATGGCAGACTGATAACACAGTTTAATTTAATTGATAATACAGGATTTAGGGGAGTACTTGTATCTCAAATTTGGATAACAATCTGTGCTACTTAAATTAGCTAGCTAGATTCCCAAGGTTCCTTCTCTAGTTGAAGAGAATGGAATGGAATGGAGTGGAATGGAATGGAATGGAATGGAGTAGGCTTATTTCAATTGGAAGGGACCTTCAAAGGTCATCTAGTCCTGCTGTCTAACTGCTTGAGGGCTAAACAAACATTAAAACATGTTACTGAAGGCATTATCCAAATGGCTCTTGAGCACTGTTGGACATGGAACATCAACCACCTCTCTAGGAAACTTGTTCCATTGTCTGGCCACCTTGGACATAAAGAAATTTTTCCTATTGAGGTGTCCAAACCTCCCCTAGTGTAGCTTTATGTCGTTCCACTGCATCCTAACAACAGTGACTAGGAAGCAGAAACCTAGAATCTTCCTCTTCTTCCTCTTCTTAGGTTGCTGCAGAGTGCAATGAGGTTACCTCTTGGTTCTCCAGACTTGACAAACAGAATCACAGATTCATAGAATGGCCTGGGTTGGAAGGAATCTCAAGGATCATGAATCTCCAACCATCTCCAGGACCCAGAAGTCCTTTTCTGCTGGGCTCTCAAGGAGTTATTCTCCCAGTTTGTATAAATACCTGGGACTGCCTTGGCCCAAGTGCAACACTTTGCACTTGGTCTTGTTGAACCTCATTATGTTCACGTGGGCCCACTTCTCCAGCCTGTCCTGGTCCTTCTGGATGGCTTCCCTTCCCTTCAGTGTATTGACCATACACTCAGCTTGGTGTCACCTGCAAACTTGAGGGTGCATTCGATGCCACTGTCTATCTCATTGAAGAAAATGTGGAAGAACACTGGTACCAAGATTCACTCCTGTGGGACACTGCTTGTGACCAGCCTCCACCCTGACATAGAACCATTCACCACTACACTTTAGCATCAACCAGCCAACCAATTCTTTATCCACCGAAGAGTCCATCCTTCAAATCCATACCTCCCCAGTTTAGAGAGAAGGATGCGGTGAGGGACTATGTCAAAGACTTTGCAGAAGTCCAGGAAGATGACATCCATTTCCCTTTTCCCATCCACTTGTGCCATCACTCCATCATAGAAGGCCACCAGACTGGTCAGGCAAGATCTACCCCTGGTGAAGCCATGCTGGCTGTCTCTAATTACCTCTTTTTTTCGCATGTGCTTTAACACAGCTTCTAGGAGGATCTGTGCCATCATCTTCCCAGGCACAGAGGTGAGGCTCACTGGCCTGTAGTTCCCCAGGTCTTCCTTTCTCCCTCTCTTAAAAATGGGAGTAATGTTTCCCTTTTTCCAGTCACTGGGGACTTCACCAGACAGCCACAATTTCTCAAATATGATGGAGAATGCCTCAGCAACCACATCAGCCATCTCTCTCAAAGCACTAGGATGGATATCATCTGGCCTCATGGACTTACATACATTCAATTGCATGTAGAGGTCTCAGATATGTTCTACTGTTACAGTGGAACAGAATCTGCTCCCCATACCTTCACCTAGAGGTTCAGGGTCCAGACACAGGAAGCCCGACCACCCATGAAGACTGAGGCAAAGAGCTCACTGAGTACCTCAACTTTTTCTATGCCTGAGGAAGCCAGATATCCATTACCTTTTATCAGAGGGGGAACACTCCCCTTGGCCTGCCTCCTCCTGCCTATGTAACTGTAGAATCTCTTCTTGTTATCTTACTATTTTTCACATCCTTTGCCAAGCTCAGCTCCATCTGCGCCTTGGCTTTTCTAAACGTATCTCTGCACACACGGACAACAGCCCTGTGTTCTTTCCAGGCTACACAACCCTGTTTCCACTTCCTGTATACTTCCCTCTTGTCCCTCAGTTTAAGCTGTAGGTTTTGCTTAGCTATGATGGTCGCTTGCCTCCCCTGTTCTACTTCATCTGCTGTGGGATGGAGAGCTGTTGTGATCTCAGAAGGGTGTCCTTAAAGAGCGTCCAGCTCTTTCCTGTACCCAGGCTCTTAAGGACAGTTTCCAAGGGATTCGCATCCAATAATTCCTTATGCAGCCGTAAGTTTGCTCTCCTGAAGCACAGGGTCCTGACTCTGCTTTTTGCCAGGCCTACGTTCTTTAATATAGCAAACTCCACCAGGGCATGGTCACTGCAGCCCAGGCTGCTCCAATCTTAACCTCTCTAATGCTCTCCTCCACAATACCAGGTCCAGTAAGGCTTCACCTTGGGTCAATCCATTTAATACCTGGACCAGGAAGTTATCCTGAGTAGACTCTGGGAATCTCCTGGATTGTCTGCCATCTACCATGTCACTATTCCAGGAGATATCCAGGTGGTTGAAATTCCCCATCAGGACAAGAGCCTGCAAACTTGACACTTCCTGCAGCTGAAGCAAGAAGACCTCATCAACAGGCTCCCCCTGCCCAACTGGCCTGTAGCAGACCCCAGCCATTAGATGCCCTTTTCAATCCTTGATTTTAACCCACAAACTCTCAACCTGATTGTGGCTATTCCTTAGACACAGCTCTTTGCAATCTATTCACTTCCTAACTTAGAGGGCAACTCCCCTACCCCTCATACGCTGTCTATTCTTTCTGAAAAGCCTGTATCCCTCAATTAGAGTATTCCAGTTGTGGGATTTGTTCCACCATGTTTCTGTGATAGCAACTAGGTTATTCTTTCCCAATTGCGCCACAAAGTGGGAGGGTTTACTGCTCTGATACAATAAAGAAATGAAAACATTCTCAACTTACATGAAAAACCTTTTGGGGTCTCTTTTCACTGAAAACAAAAACAGCTGCAACAGTGGCAACAACAGAAGTATCATTAATATTCCTCCTGACAAAACATATTTCTAGTCTATGCGTCTCTGCGAGAGTAAAGATGCAGTATGTACCTTGTTGTTCCTTGCCTAAAAATGAAACTCTTGACTGACTTTTTGTTTGTTTGTTTTTAATTATTCTTTTTTTATTTTTTAGTTCTAAATGTTTTGTATGTCACCACAATATTATTTAAAATAGAAACAAATAGTGATAAGGCCATAATAGTGATATACGCCAAAATGTTGCAAAATGTTACTGATAATAAACTGGATGGTTGCAAATGAATTGGGAAAAAATCACAATGGCTACTTGCAATAAAGACAAAACTGAACCACTGAGCTGTTATTATAGAGGACACACATTGTGTTTGACAGTAAATGTTTGATAGGAACACAAAAGAGCTATAAAGGCAGATAGAGGCATCATGCAAGATATCATGGCAGAGACACCATTTTGAAACACGGAATGTGAACCATAGGAAGTCTATCAGGAGAAAATAGGAAATAGGCAGAATATTATTTGAAACAATAAATATTTACCAGGAATGAAAGACTGTGTTTTTCAATAGTCATCACAGTTCAAAATAACAAATAAATAAAAATAAAAAGAAAATTCATATTCCTAATCACTAATTCTTAACAGCAAGGAAAACAAAATTTTAGTCCAAATATTCTGGTTCAATCCAAGAACATAGCTTCTTTTCTCTGCTATTAGGTTAATAGCAGAAGAAGGATAATCTGAAATGGGCTGGGGAATTTACTTCCTTTGTGGCTTTGATTTGATAATGTTCTTACCTGATGGAATAGAGTAGCTATGTTATGGTTATTGCTGATATCATATTTTGTGTTGTTTATGTGTGTATTTGTGATCTTTATTTTTTTTATTGAACTCCAGGCACTCCAAGTACTAGTGCATACATGTTTCTACAATTTTAAAAGAATATAGATTATTTGTAACTCTGTGCTCCTAAACACTTTACCTACTTCTTCACGCGACTTTGTGGCAAAGAGACCGCTTGTATTCTTCTGCTTTGCTGACCTCTGTTGATCTGAATTCTGCTATATGACTGTATCTTTTGGATAACTGCAATCAAATTCAAAAACACTATTTTCTTTAAATTAAACTACAACATATTTCAGTCACAATTTCTTGAAGTTTTAGTGTTTTTGAGTAATGTATGTACACATAAAAACTTATCACTTCCAGCCCATGGCCCACTAAAGTGGGAATGTGTAATGCAATATCTAGTAAATTACTCTGAGCTGCAAGTGCTCTAGTTTCTTCGATGGACTGAACTTGTCATTACTTTTGAAGTCCAAGAAGGAAATTTTTCTCCTTTGGAGAAATAAATTCCTAGTAAATATCCATGAAAAGCAATAAACAAATGTGTTTCAACAGGGACTGTAATGTAAAATGTACATATATTAGTTCATGTATTTTTGGGCCCATATTTTTTTCAAAGTTCACAGGGGTTCTCTTTCTTGATGGCAGGTAGAGGGGGCATGGCACAAACATTGCATTAGGAAATTACATGATTTGTTCTGGCAAGTTTGCATATAAAGAAATAATGTTTTGGCTAAACTGGTTGTTTTAGGTGACCCAGTTACTAGGTATGGGTGCAGCTATTGCTGTGATAAGGTTCAGTTCAGCTTTGTTTATTTATAAATGCTGTAATGGTGTCCCTCCATAACAGGCTACTTTGAAGTCTCTGCTATGTTCAGAGCAGCTCAAGCCACTTGATACCACATTCCTTTTGCTTCATGAAGTGAGCACTGTAAGCAATTTCAGATTTTCAGCAGAGACTGCTTTGAATAATTTCATGCTGAGAATGTGATTTGCATGAAAGAGTAATTTCTGACAATTTATGTGTTAAGTTCTGTGCTGCCAACTTCAAATACCAAGCTACTTATGTTCTGAGCTTGTTTTTATTGTCTATGGTTTATATGTTTTTTTCCTAATAATGAAGTTCAGATTATCAAAGTATATTGTTTCCTTTATTTTTTCAAGCAGACCAACAATTTTAATTAATCTATCTTGTGAGAAAAAGAAAGGACACTCTCTGGGCTGAATTTAGGAAATTTCTGGTCAAGTGGAACGTGTAGCATTTAATTTTGCAAGAAGCTTTTCAGAAAGGACTTTGATTACAGCATGAATAAATATTTCCTGGGATTGTCTGGTTCCCAGAAATTAATGGTAATAAATGTATGAATGGTTCTCCCAGTCCATGCTTTGCCAGAATAAACTGCAGAAACTGGCTGAAGATTAAAATCCTTTTTGTCTGATAGACAGGGCTACTAAGATCAAATGAAGTTACAGCAACTAGAATCCACCTGGAAAGATTGATACATCTTATTTTTTTGAGTAAACCATCTTTTAGAGTTGTGCTTGTCAGTTTTCCTCTGCACTTTTTACTGTTTCTCAATTGCCTTTCTCATATCTTTGCTTTCTTCCTCTTCCCTTCTCTTCCTATTACATTTCTCACTGTACAAACAAAATTCATCTACGCTACACCATTAGCTTCACAGTCTTTGGTAGATGGTGTTTCAACACACTTCTATGTACAAGTGTTTTCCATATTTTTTCTTTTAAATACAGATCCCAGTGCTCATATATTCAGGGTGGTTAAAAAAATATGGCATTAATGGCTTTCTAGAGTTAGCTTTCAATATAAGTTCTCTCACAATTTCTTCTAAACAACTTTAACTCAGTAGTTGGAAGAAAACAAGCTAAGGAAGAGAAATGAGGCCCAAGAACTCAAAAAAAAAAAAAAAAAAAAAATCTAGGAAGATGGATGGACAGACATTTGTTCAAGTTTTCAGGTAGGTTGTGGTGGCAGTGGAAATCAGGTTCTTTAGTTAGCCAACAGTGGGGACAGCAAAAGACTGTAGAGGTTGATGCAGATCATCCTTGATGCTGAAGACAAATTGAAATAGAGACATTTAGTGAGAAGACCATCAGTGGAATTTTTTTTTGAGCAGATTCAGTTCTGCATATAGTTTATGTCAGCCGTTTTTTACATAATATACTAGAAAGACAGTCTTACTCCCTTCACTTAACTGAAGGGGACATCTCAAATTGGTTTTACTTATTCCTGCTGGATTTTTATTTGTTGTATTTTTATTTGTGTGTTTGTTTTTGCTATGACAGAAGCCTAGAAAACATAGTAGATACGTTTTTCTGTGTATTTGAAACAGTCATATTAGTAATGATGCCAAAACTGTGTAGATTTCGTAGATTCTTTGCCAAATATCAGGAGATGTTACAGGTTGTTATAACCAAAAAGCACAGAATGGTGAGACTAAAGATTCTTAAATTGTTTATGACCGTTGAAATCAAAGTGTCACCTTATCTCCAAATACTTGGGACAAATGTCAATGATGTTTCAGAGCTTCTTGGGTAAGATTGAAATTCCCATTCTCTTTCCTCTTATTCCTCTTTTCCTCCTCTACATTTTTTATTCTTAGTTTATCTGAAGTTGAAGGAGTAGGATCTACTGTTGGAGGTATGGTCCTTGGACTCTTCTGTTCTTCTCTGCATCTATCACTTACTACCCTTGTGTAACGTGATGCAGAAAACACAGATCCAAAAAAAAGGTATACTTCCTAGAGCGAAGGGAACAGAGGCAAAGTACCACATCTCTCTTCTTTCCCCTTCTCTGCTGTCAGAAACAGCAGATAAGAAATAATTGACAGCAGACATAAAAGAAGAGTAGGAATTGTAAGGCTGGACTGGGAGAGGGAACCCCAAATGGTTTTATTGTTGTTCTGGAGTGTTATGTGTGTAAGTTACAACATAAAACCAGGATAAGCATAAACAAGGGATATAGTGACAATAGATCTATAAAAATCACAATGAATAATTTATGCAGAATATCCTAAGAATATTCTAACATTCTAATGAGGGATGGGCAATACTGGATTTGCACTCTGGGCATGAGGAGACAATGAAGATTATCATTCAGGCATGTGCCTCCTCAGTATACATAATTTTTATAATTCCTGCTCTATATGGGAATTCAAATTTAAAAAAAAAAAATGTATATATATAAAATAAAAAATAAAAAAACAACAAAACAAACAAAAAAACACTTCACAATAATTTCATGTCTTACCACCTTATCTGCTGAGAAGCCTACTATAGTCAACCTTCCAAGACAGTTTTATAAGGTTGTGAGTTTCCAATTGAATTTTAGAACAAGAGGTTTTGTCTGTTGTACTAAATTCTGTTTTACTTATATTGTCCAAGTTAGAGAGAAGTTAGGCAATGACTGGTGAAGTTTTTCTTGCTGTGAAATGCTTGTTTTGGAAAACTTGCAGAAAGAAGGAAAATACGAAATACAAAGCCAAGATACTAAGATCAAGCTTGTCTACATAATGAAATTTATTTGCGACTTTGTATATGAATTTCTCAAGTCACTCAACCTGAAGGATCATTAAAAGTCAATCTCAAATGGAGTTTCTTCAACATTTTTTGTAATTAGGTTACCATGGTTTTGTTAAGATTCCTCTGGAAGAAGATGTGGTGTATTAGGTTATATATCTTTGATCTGGCAAATATATATTTCTGTTCAGTTTCCTGTATCTCCACTCCAAACCTGAAACAACTTTTACCCTTGCTTTTCAACAAAAACAATCATTTATTTATGCTTGCCAGGAAGGGATTCTTCATTTTCAGAGCAGAATATTTTAAACAAGAAATGAATGGAAATTAGTGTAATAATGAATGCTTATAGGTAAGCTCATTAAAATGATCTATTTGAAAAAGCATAAAGAACATTCAAGTGATTTGGTAATATTTTGAAAATGTGTATTTGTATCATTATATATATGTTTGTGTATATAAAGTAATTCTTGATGGATATTGAGGAGATCCATCAACATACTATGTCCTTGATACACATGCAGTTCCTAAACAAGAATACAAATTATATCTCCAGAGGAACCTCTCTCCCTTTCTTTTTCTGGTGTTCATAGAGGGTGAAAAGAAAAGAATAAAAGAAACAGTAAAGCAAAGTCACTGTTCTGATTAGAATGTGCCTCTACACCAGATATCATAAAATCATAAAATCATGGAATGGTTTGGGTTGGAAGGGACTCCAGGAATCATTAGGTTCCAACCCTCCTGCCATTGGCAGGGCTGCCAATCTCCAGATCTGGTAATAGATCTGGCTATCCAGGCCCCATCCAACTGTCTTGAACATCTCCAGGGATGGGGCAGCCACTGGCTCTCTGGACAGTTTGTTCCAGCATTTCATACTCTCTCTGTAAAGAACTTTCCCCTAACATCCAGTCTAAACCTTCCCTCTTTGAGCTTATAACCACTCCTCTTTTTTTTATTTCATATTAAGGTGACACTGACCATTTGCAATCAGAGCAATATTCACTTACACTTTTCCCTTCTCAATATGTATTTCTCTTGTAGAATTCTATCAAAAGCTACACTCCATCTATGAACATCCTGCAGTCAGTCCAAAGTTAATCAAAGTTGGCAACCCTTCTGAAGGTGGGCTTTACAACAACTCAATCAGAAAAAAAAACTTGCTGAAGTCATGAAAAAAGCAAGAGAATTGCCAGAAAATGTCTCCCTTGAAATTACAGCCAACTTCTAATACTTAGTACCTGTAAACACTGGAGAAAAGTGAAGTGTCTATTTTGTCTATGTACCCAAAATGATGCATTTCTTTTTCTGCAGTTTTTGTGATTTCTGAACAGAAAAAGAAGGTTTCAAAGAAGCATTCATGAAGATACAGATTGTTTTCTTTTCCTTTTTTTTTTCTTCCTCCAGAACAAAACGGATTGGAAATTATTACTATGTATTAAATTACACTCATACATTTATTTCACAATCACAAATATTTCAATATAGACATTGTTACAAAACAATATTGCCTTCTCCAATGAAAAGACTTGTTGAAAAGTAAAGTTTTCATAATTCATTAAATATTCATAGTAAAAAACAGAATACGTAAGAAATAATACAGGGACACCACTAAAAAACTTTAACAATTTCCTTCCAAAATATAACTGAAGGAATCTTGTGTCCCAGATCTCTGTTGTCCAGATTACTTATAGAATACAGAAAATTCTGTAACACAGGCATTTCTTTTAGGAATAAAACAAACATTTAAACCAAATGTGATGCATCATGTTGACATAACAAATGTGGACATTAATTAAAGAGCAGCAGAATCCAACAGAGAAGTTTGCCCTCCATCTGCTTGACCTGAGGTAATAACAATATTTGTTTAACTAGAGCTGACAGATTTTCTTGTGTTAGTCTTGAATCAGTGAAGTTGCCACCCTCAGTATGAATAACCGTAGCCATATGTGTGACATCACACAAAACAGGCAAACCACAGTTAACTAATCGTTTAGCTTGCTGTTTTCTCCTTAGTTGTTTTCCTATTTTGATACTAAGGTCCAGGCATGCAGTCCAGGTGTAGGCTGGGATTCTGAGACTTCCTATGTTGTGTAGGCAAGACATTATTATAACATTTTTAGGTCTTCAGATGTAGAATTTTGGGTTGTATTTCATCAAGACCTACACACTTTTACATTTTCACCTAAAAGTAAGATACTCAATGCATGTTGTAAATTATTAAGCCTATTGAGAGATAATGCTTCTATCTTCATTACTTTTTTTTGTTGCAGAAGTAAATAATGATTTAAAAAATCACTAATAAAAACTGTACAAAACAGAACGGTGAGCCATCTCTATAAACTCCACAAAAATACTGGGACCACTGGAATTTTTTGTACCTAGGGAAGATAATTTTCACCCCCCGCCCGCTTGCTTTCACTTGAGTTTCCTCTATGAAAATTAGATTCTATTTTATTTACTGCGTTAGATTCTTCACTGCTTTAAATGAAAATTGCCCCATGTCTCAAAGTTCACTACAAAATTCTGATGAATGTCCAGTCAGTCTGTTTGACTAAAAGCTTCTAGGTAGATTAAATGTACTTGTACCTATCTCAGAAGATTATTAAGATCCTGTAACACTGTAGCACTAATATAAATGAAAAATAATCTCAGAATCACAGGGTACATATGATTGAAGGCAATTCATATCATTTGATAAGAAAACTGTCATTTGAGAAACATGTACATTCTGTTGTTCAATATGAAGTTTTAAGCATAGACAAATTCCACAGTTACTATAAAAACAAAAATGTCAAAAAATTGTAAGGAAATCAGGCCAAGAATAGTCACAAGTCATTCCTATGTTTTATTAGATATACCACAACAATTGCTCATATGGTAAAACCAAAGGGTCTTCAGCAAATCACAGACTTGACACTTTCAGTACTACAGAGAAGAAACTCTACCATTCAATGTGCTCATGAGGCAATAGAAAGATTGTTTTATTCTGTGCCTCATTATGAACCCAATGCCAAATAATTTTTCACTAGAAATGTACAAATTAAAAATCTTTGCCACAGATCAATATTTAAAATTTCTTCTATAAAAGAATAGTCATTTAGATAGTTTAATAATAAAAAGGGTGTACATGTGAAGTCTTTCACAGATATCTGTTCTTTCTTGCTCTCTTATTCTCTTCCTCTCCCTACTCCCTTTGGAAGTGTTCCTTCACTGCAATAAATAGCATTCCTTTGAATTACCTAATTTGAGTTCCTCAGACTCGTTGTTTTTTTCCCACATGACAGGAGTGCAGCCTCACAAGTTCAAGATCGTAAATCCAGATTACAAGCATGGGGCAAAATTCATGAGAAAACCTTGAACTCATTGCACCCCTTTCATGAATGCAGACTGGATGTCAGCACCCCTTTGATGAATGCAGATGGGTGTCACATAAGATTTTTGAAAAAACGTATGTTTAAAATTTCTACTTTACTTCTACCCACCCCAAGATACCAGTAACTATAGTCAAATAGGATTAATACATAGTCTTCAGCCTCAATAGGATAAAAACAACTAATTATACATTTATACAGATAGAAATTGTCGTTCCTAGCCCATGGTTATAGCAAATTGTCTTCATCTTTATGTCTAGGCAGGAAATTACTTCATTATTACCTGGTTGAATATTTTGAAATAAAAAAATCTTCTTTTATATAATAATCCAGAAATTCTGCTTGTTTGTTTGTTTAATTTTCTTGAGACTTTCATTGTTTTTAATGAACAGCTCTTTCAATTGAACACCAGTTTTCTTTTAAGTTCATTTTTTTCACTTAACACAGGGGAGATCAAGAATGAAATGTGTACACTGTTGATTTAAAAAATCTCTTTTAGTAAACAAGCATTAACGTTTACAGTTCTTGACTCTTCCTGAGAACTTATTCACATTCCAAGCCTTTAATTAATATATTTTTTTTAACAGTCTAAATTATTAAATTTCTATTGACCTCTTTGGAAGCAAAATGAAATATTATCCCATATTCATCTGCATGTTTTGGTACAACATTACATAGGAAATTAAAACATTCTTTTTGTTGCTGGAATTGGCCAAGGAACAGACAGCATTTTTCTTGGTCTGGAACTCTGATGTCAATATGAGTTAAAATATTCTCTCTGTCTCCCTGATCACTGCTGTTTCTGCCTATCTCCTTATAAAGATTATGCTTCTGCTTAGTAAATGAAGAAAGGAATTAGTGATGCTCCTCTCATTTCCTGTCTTCCCACAGATGGTGATAAATTCAAATTCAGACTCCATTAAACCTGAGCAGAGAAACCCAGCAGGTGGCTACACTAATGGAAAATCCTGGCCTTGGAATAATGGGAATTGCAACCGACAGCTCTTCTACACCACAAAAAAGATGATGTATTCCTATTGACAGTGTTGCATTTGAGTCCAGAAGGCTGATCTGATAGTTCAGGCTGGGCACAAGGGAGGCAGAAAGCCCCATGGGTATTTTTCTTGGCTACACCACTGTAATTTTTGTCATCTGAACCTTCTATTACAATTCACTGTACAAATCTCATATAAGTCGGAAGAATGGAGAAAAAAAAAAAAAGAAAGAAAGAAAAAAAAAAGAAAACAACCTTCTGCATTTGGCCTACAGGCATACATTTGTTCTTTTTTCTTGTTTTAAAGGACAAATAAAGGTTGACACACAACAGCATTTCCAGCCACTTCTGTATTTTTAATGCTGACATTCTTGGCCCAAGTGCTTTTAGTGTTCCCAGACAAGCTCATCTGAGAGAGTTTCTGTTAAAAAGATGCACAGATTGGCCTGAAGGTGTAATGCCTGATGTTCAGATATAATTTGTGCAGGAATACAGTGGTGTTTTTTTTTCCCCACTTTCTTTTAAATATAGGACTGTATTAGCACAGTTCTGTGAGATGCATGTGGGAAAGCAATTGTAAGGACCAGTAAACTGATTCTTAAACTTAAACTATATTTTGAAACTGAGCAGTGTGGGAAGGGATAAGAATGTTTCTCTGTTTTAATGTTCTGTCAGCAACTTTTACATGCAATATGCCCCAGTTCTTTATCTTACTATGCATATTCCTCCATGCTTTTTGAAACAGAGTTAGTAATATGGAGGAGTTTCCAAACAGAAGAAATAGAGGATAGTCCTTACTTTAATAATTATAAGATTAATTGTGCTATACCTTTTTTCATGAACTCAGATTTGTAGCAATTTAGAAAAAAGTAAAATAGTAATTGTTATATAAGCCTGAAAAGCAATTTCTCTAGTAACCTCATTAAATAAATAAATAAATAAATAAATAAAAATTGGATATTATTTCAGAATAATTAAATTAATAAAATTATTTTAAAAAATTCTGGAAGTCTCCATTTTTAACTGGGAATTTCTGCGGTGAATTTCCTGGAGTGCTCTGAACAGTATTAACAAAACATATGATTGCATAAATTGTGTTGTTTACATGCTGCATACAGAAATGCCACAGCACATTTCAGCCACTGTCCATCTTATGATGTCTCTTCTTCTTACCTTTATTTTCTTCACTGATTGTTCATGTAAAATACAAAAAAATAAAAAAGTATCTTTTTTCTCTGCTTGTTTTTTATTTATTTTATTTTCCTGCAATTATCCAGCTTTTCCTAAGAATACTCACCATTTATATATTTTCTGAGTTTTTTTCTATTTTTTTTTTCTGAATTCAGATGAACTACTGTACTGACTCAGAAAATATTCAAAAGCAAAATGTTCTTTCCATCTCTTATAAAACACTTTAAATGAGGTTACTTTCTTATGTTAACTACTGACTACCCACACCTCAATTTCTGACTATTATCCCCCAGATTTATGATTTTCATTACTAGTATTTCCTTAAATTTCTTTCCAGTTCATTTCACTATCGAGCATTTTTCATACATTTGATTCTCGTAGTACTGACTCCTAAGGTGGAGTTCTTTCTGCAATACTTCATGTGCTAGTTTTTATTATATCAAAATTTCTTCCTTGACGCATATGTACTCAACAATACTTAGAGATCTTAACATGGAGAAATATCAGTACACTAAACAACAAGTAAAGTTAATATGATTAATATAATGTAAATATGTCAAAGTTTCACAAAGTATATTGCAAGAGGGAGTCATCGAAAACTCCTGCTCAGTATACACCATCTTTAACCCACTGGACGTCCAAAACCTTTAGCAGGACTGAAGTATTTCAGTCCCCTTTAATCCAAATTTGCTGTCTTAAGCAGAGAATAGACTGAACTGTGTTTGAACGAGTGACTTTGTGCCGCAAGTTAAACTGAAATAGAACGGATGCTCAGAAACTTCACCAGTATCACTCAGAAGTTTTCGGAGATAGCCCTTTTCATGCCGAAACTCCTGGGGATAAAAGTTTCAGTCCAGGAAGAGAATACTTATGAAAATCTGCAACCACAATAGCTGAGCTTGCAACTATACTGTAACAGTGCTAAAAGATGATGTTTCCACCATTTTAACAGTCTTTTAAGATCAACCTTCAATATATGGAAACAGAACTTAATTTAAAGGCTGAGCAAACTCAATATCACCATGTACTGCAGCTGGTCTTGTCACTGCAGAAAAAAGAATACACCATGAGATATCTTCTTCAGTAAGAACTTCCTTTACTCACCATTGTTATTTAAAATCTCAATTAAAGCCATGTATGCATAAAGCAGCTGGTTCTGAGGGCACTGTTACAATCTTTTTCTATAGAAACCTGTTATAAAATGTTAAATGTTCGTTATTTTGCATGAAATGCTCACTGAATGCATAAATATAAGGAGCAGACAATGCTTTGTGCATGCAGAGAAATGGCTTATATGTGTCTCATATTGAAAATAGCCTGAGATTAGAGCACAGAGCAACACTATTTCATTTTTATAACCCTAAAGGGAGGGACATTATGACTAAATCTGAATACATCACTCATACGAGAAATCTGGTTTGTAAACGATGATAAATATCTGGCAGTATTGAGTACTGAAGATAAGCTAAACGGCAATGCTTGCATTCTGATACAAATATCTTATCAAACTAGCAATCATTCATATTCCCATATTAGTGATATCCTATTATGATGGTTGAATATGTCTTGGCTTAGACAAAGTGTTGTCTGATAAATAGTCTTAATGCATAAATGTCTGTCAGAAACAAGCAACAGAAAAATGGGGACAGATGTTTGGCTCTCTTTGCAGCTCATCAGCATAGTTCAACTGCTTCATCTGTCAGATGGGTTCAGCCCCTAGTCCAGATATAGAGAAGCTTGGTATTTTGAGACTAAATAGAGATAAGTGAATAATTTTTAGCAGATTATACACTCAAGAAAATTTAGCCTTCTACTTATAGAATATTGATGAACAGATCATGATTTTCCCACATGTTCATCAAACAAATGTGTTCAAAAGCTGCCTTTTGAAATATGTTGTTACATGAATGAAGCAAATATGCAAAATCCAATTTTTGTTGTTGTTGATGTTTTTAATATGTTAATTCAGAGAAGACAAGTTGTGAAAGTGGTCATCAAAATGCAAGAATATTAGAATTTGTATGGGAAAGGTCTGCTATGTGTGCAGGTATGTGATTATTTTGACTGTTATGTGTGGAGCTTTGGAAGACAGATCTTATCTCCAGGGCTACAGTGTGAGGTGAGAGGACAAGAGTACAGTCTGCCTTTTCTGCTTCTCTCAAACACATCAAGGAAAAATCTTTTCCCTAGAGGTGCTGGAACACAGCTTTCAGTTTCTGAGTCTCTTGAGAATTTCCATGATGACCTTTCTCATATGTGCTGTTTTGCCTCTGGGGAAATTGTGGATCTGGATGATGTTTTGGTCATGCAAAAATAATCATCACTGATTATTTTTTTTAATTGTTATTTTTTAGCAGATGAGAATTAGAAATTGGAAAGATCTTGGGTCGTCTGGTTCATTCTCCTGCATGTGAAAAATGGCTCTCTACAGTTAGAATTGTTAAATTATTAATTGCTGGTAATTTAACAGATTAATTAGAACCTTTTACTAAAAATAAATTATTCAGATCTATTCATTATCTGGCCGCTTTCGCAGGTAGTTATATAAAACTCTGAAAGAAGTATACAGTCTGTTTGAAGTATTACCTCAATGTCCCTGGCAAGATCAAAAGCCCACAGTGCCAGGTCCTGTACATATATGTACAGGAAGACTTACTCCTTGACATGATATCTTTACAGTCCAATTACACACAAGTGATCAAACCACACAGTAGGAGAGATGAGAAGATGGTAACAGTGTAATTTGTGAAACTTCAGAGGATTGCAACGTGTGCTCTACTTATTCTGAATTATGGGTATTTAAAAATAAATTTTATTTTCTATTATATTTATGTAAACATTACTGTCTCCCTTGCATAGAGCCTGGTCAACTTCATTAAAGCATCATAACATACATTTATGACAGGCAATTTCAATATCAAAATCAAATACATACAAAATATTGGAATATTTTTCATTCTTCCACCTTGCTACTTCTCCAAGTATTTCTATTTGGAGAAGTGTTATATCTTATCATATACTTTAGATCAGAGGGCAACAAAGCGATTTTACTATCTTTGCACCAGACCCTGGGATTTCATCCTTAAAAACTCTGAGGAAGACATTTTTGAGCCATATTCAATGTCTGCGGAAAACCTTTCTTCTCAAGAGAAGATATATGGATCTTTTTTAACTCGAGTACAAATCTTTGACTTTAGAGTTCAAGAAAGTAGTCAGGATGTGCGTCTTTAGGTGTCCTCTCAACACTTTCTGAAGCTCTTCTGCATTGCTTCTTTGTTTTTTATCATAAATCATTAGCTTCCCACTCCTGATGTAACAGTTCTATAACAGCTCTCTGGTGTCTACCTCCACCTAACCTTAAAATAGATCATGCCTTCTGGCAAGGGGCAGGAGAAAGAGTTTTACTAAAGGCTGTGTTTCAGCACAACGGGTGAAGACCTGCTGCTGTGTCATTGCTGAAGGGGAGGTGAGAAAGTCATGAACATACTGAAGATCAGGGACAGGGACATTGATCTAAAAACTCTATGTTTTGTATGAAAGGCCAGTGGATATGTAACTTTACAACAAGACTCCACCCTCCCCTGTTTGTCAAACTGTGTCACTCATTTTATTACTGACTTCTACCTCAGATTTCAAATACAGAAGAGACAGAACAACTGAGCTACTCAACTGGAGGAGAAAATAGAAAAATATGAACATGTATTTTCACTTGAAAGTAGTGCTAATGGAAACATTTGGGAAACAAATCAAAACAAGCCATCAACAACACCAGTGACAAAATCCCTTTCTAGCAATCATAATATTTTTCACTTTTATATAATCCCCGGAGTCTTTCATCAAAAAAAACCCTAAACACTTGACACACACTACCATAGGTTTGTTCACTGCAATGAACAGGAAGTTTTATTATGCCTCCTGATGGCCTTTTGAATTGAGTGTGCCATTTACTTGTCAGGATGAAAACTGTAGTAGTGATAAAATGCCAAAATATGCAAGGAATCCATGTACAAAATTTTACATGCACTGTAAGATATGTAGAAGATATTTTGACAAAGAACAAAGAACAGTATTCCTCTGTCTCAAAAAATATCATGTTCACAAAAAGCAGAAAAGGCCCTGAAGGATGCCTACAGAATAAAATGACAACTTGCAGCTTTGAAAAATGAAGTAAAATCTGTGAATGTGAAAGTCAGAATTGATCACTGTCTCTTAGGATAACAGAATATGGAAAAGTGAGTACTTTCTGTATTTTTTGTTAATTGTAGATAATAAGTCTAAAAATCCAGCATTTTAATTATACTAACTTACGCAGAACTTGTCTCTCTCCTAGCATTTTGTCTCCTTCGTGTCTTCTTTCATTCTTTCCATCTTTTCTCTCTTTTTTCTCTCTTTCTCACTGTCTTCATTTATGCATCTTTACATTTGTGAGGAGGTGCAGCATTTCTGCCTAAAACACGCAGGTCAAAATGCCTCTCTCTAATGTGGCCTGTATAAAAATAGATTATGAAAGAATATGAACCAATATATAGGTGTCTTTTTTGTCTTTTGACTCCTCATTACTTTGTTGACAGTAAATGATAATTGCTAATGACCCTGTAGTATAAACTGTTTCACCTGGATAAATCTACAAGATTATATCAAGATAATAGACATAACTGACTATCAATTTTATGTAGGATCATGTTTATTCACAATCAGTGTGTGAGCTTTTGTACTAAGAGGAACACATATTTCCTCTTGCTGTCCTAGTACTTTTGTCTGTTGCTACACTGTTAAGATAAGAATGTAATAAAAAGAGCTTATCTAAAGAAGATCTTCAAGCTATGGCACACTTTGTAACTGCAGTATTTACAGTATAACTGCAGTATTTGCAGTATAACACTATCTTGTAAGACTTCTTCTCTTTCATAGTTCCTGTTTTCAGTCCCCTTGTAATATTTTACTTGTGAAAAACAGATTTTCTTAAGTGCTGGGGGAGGTAAGCACTTCTCAAAATAAGCTAAAGGAGCTAGGCAAGTAAACAGCAGTAGTTGCTTTAAAAAACTATACCATAAATGTCTTTGCTTATGTCACATGCTAAATTTATGCCCATTGAGAACTAGGGTGATGGAAAGTTTGGAAAGTTGTCTGTTGAAAAAAGAAACACACAATTAAATAAAAAAAAAAAAACACTTTATTCATATATATTTTTTTCCTTTTTAAATTAACTTCACATAAACATATCCTAATTTTTCATGTGTACATTTAGGGTTTACAAAAATTCCATTGATTTCTTTTCTAGTTCCTAAAATATTTATCTTTAGATTAAACTACTTAAACTTTTAAAGTATTTAGTTGCTAAACTCAATATTACAAGTGAAAGAAACTTATGATTCAGTGTAAAATCTTGATTTTGATACCTTCAAAGTTTTTCTGTCTCATTAAGAAGAAAAAAGGAGACGTTTGCAACTTGGACAAATCTAAGGCTTAGTATTACTCAGACACCATTCGTTTGCATAATTTTTACCATAATTTTTACCATTTACACATTTCTCTAAAAAAAGAACTTCTGTATGTTTTCTTCAAAGCTGCTTTCCTTTTCCTTGTGAAAACACTTCATGTGATCTTTGGAACAGAGATAAGAGGGTGTTAAGGGATCCTGCCTGGAGAGCCTCTGTCTGTATTCTACATAGATTTTTCTCTTCAACTCTTGATTGTCCTGACAGTGGATGGTATTGAGGCTTCCTCCCCAAGGTGACAAGCACTGCCCCGGGGTGATGTGCACCCTCATCTGTGTGGGAGTCAGGATGTAGATGGGGATAACAGCAGAGGAAACCACCACAGAGCCACCTTCACCCTCATTACAGGCAAAGCCAAGATCTTTCTTTCTGTCAGCTATGATGTGGCTTCCTTTATGTTGGCAGCCTTTTCCACAGGAATCAACAGCCAGAGGAATTACTGTTGAGCTTTCAACCATGGTGGTGTGGAAAACAAAACAAAACAAAACTCAAAAAACCCTCAAAAAAAAAAAAAAAAAAAAAAAGACCATTTATAAAACAAAGGAGGTCAGAGAGCTGGTGCTGGTAATAAATTGTTTGAAATCAGAATTTGTCCTGCACATGAATTTACCCACTCATGTTTTCTACAGCTCAAAAACAGGAAATTTTTAGCAAATCTACTCATTGGACATCAGATCCAACTTGCACTGCTCATTTCCTGCTTTGCTAATGCGTTTAGCGCTAGGAACCTAAATGCATTTCTGTCAGTACTGGAACCCCTTGAATGTGATTGGCTCAGCATATCTCTGGGCAGCTTGCAAATATCCTGTCAGTTCACATTAGTATATTTCCAGTCTAGATATTCTTTTAATTTTTTTTCTTTAAAGACTTCTAAAAAGAACAAGAAGAAAGTTGGATGTTTCCTAAAGCAACATTCAAAGCAATTAAATGAAACCTTTTTAACAGCGTGATCTTTTTCATTTTCACTATCACCTCCTTAGCCTTAAGTAAAATCCAAAAGAGACCTTTGAAAAATGATGATTTTTTATATTTAATATGTGATCTTTTCATGTTTCTGCTGTTGTATGCTTTTGAGCTGTCTAACAACTATGGATATGTAGCCAGCAGAAGGGCAAACTTGTCTCATATCCTGTGAAGAGGTGACTACCTGAAGTGTGGGTATGAAAGAAGGCATAAGAATTTTCTGAAAGGTTTTACTACAGAGAATATAGGGCTGAGACCTTCATCTAACCCTGGATGCACATTATTCTTAATAATGCATATCTGCACAGTTTTTTTGCAGACTTTAAGTAGTGAGCTTACTAAAATTGACAATATTTTACAGAAACAGAAAAATGTCATGCTTCCTGTATCTTTCACAGTTCTTTAATTTGTGATATATCACTTTTATCTTGTCTTGCTTTAACACTAGATTTAGTTTAATTAAATTTATGTCAAATGAACACATGAAACGAAAGCAAAATCAGAAAGCCTGCAGTTGCCCATTAGTGTGTCAGTGACTGCACAGTGAAAGGCTTTTGAAGCTTGGCTTACTGCCAGAACAAGCTTGCAATGATGCTCAGAGACACCCATGATGCTTTGAAGAAAGGACTTAGCTGACCTGAACCTGCTCTGTGGAATCAGTCCAAATCCTTATAGGCTCATTGTAAAATCTATAAGTCTTCAGTCTTCAACTGTTTACCTATCAAGTGAAAAGAGTTAGGGTGTGAAACTACAATATCTGTACGTAATAAATTAGAATAGATCATCCTTCATTTTGTATGTGCCTAAAACCTGCTCCCCTTCACATACACTCCCTGCACACACATACTCCCAGGCATTTTTTAACCCATTACATTAATGATTATTTATCATTAATCAACTTTTTTTTTTTCTTTTCTTTTTATATATAAATGGATTGACAGATCTTTAAAACACCAATAATCACTGCTTTACTTTGTGTGCAGTGAAAGTGATGAAGTGATGTGTATGACCATAACAGTATATGTGAGCCATGGCCCAAATCTAATGTAGTGAACTAACATACATATGAAATATTGCATGGGTCTGGGGTGAAGACAGTCAACACTTTTCAGATGGGTAGCTGCTATCAAAGAAGCAACTAGGTTGAAACAAGCTAAGAAGACTGCTCAGAAATTGCAGAGTTCTAAGTTCTAGGTCTGCGTCTTCTGGCAGACTGTTAAGAAGTGTAGGAGGCTGAAACTGTAATTATTCTGTGTGACTTCTCTTCATATACAGTCCACAGTGAAAACTATTTTGCATGGTCAGCTTAATCCATTGTCAAGTGGACTAGAAAATGCACACTTGTTTCAGAAACTATTTTTCTGTACGAACCGCTGGACTGAATACCTATCGAAAAATAGCTATTCTGTGCTCTCTTCCTAACCTTTTTTTCTTACAGAAAAACTCTTGTAATCACATAAATATGTTACATGAGTTCAGACTAGTTACCTTTTTAAGGTAATCGTCTTCATGCTGGGCAACATTTGGACATATATCACATATGAATTACAGAACAGACTGTAATGTTATATGGTAATTTGATCGAGTTTTATTGCTAACTAATACTGAAATAAAAAATCTCAGTGCAATTATTTTGTTACTGTCATTCTAAAAGATCAGTTTGCACCCTGTTTGCACCCAGTTTAGCAGCTGCTAAATTTGATTCTTATCTCAGTGCTAAGATTAATTAATTAAGTCCTGGGGTCTGAGCGCTTCTTCATATCAACATTTTGACAATTCTTTTCAGTTTGAATATTTAGCTGAACTTGACATCAAACAGATAGTTTGTATTTACAATGTGTAAACAATAGTGGCTATATGGCAATATTTATTTATCTGCAATTTTTTCAAATTTTAAGGTTTGTCTTTAGTATTTCTTTGGTCTAGAAGTTCTTAAAGCATAATTTAGTTGTAGTAAATGTGTAAAGCAATTCAGCAGTCACAAGAAAGTACTGCTCATCACATTACACTGATTTCAAAATCCTCTGGAACTCTTTGTGGTATTTCTTTGCAGTGCTAAATACTTGTACTTCTTAGGAGCCTATGACTTGCATTAACATCACTGTCCATTTTTTTAGCCAGTGAAATAGCATAGATCTGATTCACAACCCAATGTCAGGGTTTTTGGAGAGGGTATGTAAGAATAAAAGAAAATAAATACTCTATGAAAGAAATAGAACAACCATTTTCTGTACCTGCAATTCATAATCACACATATCACTCTGTTTCTCATTGAACTGTATACTCTACATCATATAAATATGAAAAAAAAAATAAAGTATCTTACCCCAAAACTACAGCAAATATTCAGGGTGTTATGAAAATCGTGATGAAATCTATTTCAGGTGTGCATGAATATTACCTAACGAATTCATTGGTGCGCTGCAACTGCCACTTATCCTCATGTCTGCATGTTAGAAAAAGAATAGTGAAGTGCAGATTGGGAACATTTGTACATCCTAGAAAGGGAAAATATATCATTATTTAAGTACTAGAAATAAAGGCACTTGTACTAATGCCAGCTAATTTTTTATTCTGGAGGAGCCAATACATCGGAATTGTATGTTAGACTAAATCCAAAGCATGGTCTTATTTTACTTTCCCTTTTGAATTCCCAAGATCTTACAGCACCAGATCTGTTACTTATTTTCAGTTTTTTTGTTTTGCACATTCTCTTTTGCTATGATTTGTCCATAAAGATAAGACATTTTCAATTTTACTTTCAGTAAAGTGAAATAAATGAAGAAGAATATAATGGATCTTAGAACTGCATACTTAAGCTTATGGTTTGCATGGTAGTGAAACTGCAATATAATGAGGCTTTCTATCATTTGTATTTAGCTCAATCTTAGTTCACTTGTCATTTGCAAGGGATCTACCAAGATTTGAAAAACAGTTATATTGCTTTCTTGTTCCCCACGTTATGAAAATAGGGGATATTCAGGATAGCAGAAAAAAAGATTACAGGTTTTGTTTGCAGATTCCATAAGCTTAATGTCACCGGGAAAAACGGATTTTGTTTTTTCTTAAAAAGACAATCTGCTCCTTGTACTGAGTAAAATCCTGCTTTTATAAACCTTATAAAAGTTATTTGGAAAATCTTTTGTACCATCAGCTTTTGACGTCAACTGCATAATACATATATTATTGTCATGAGAAATGCCAGTTTTCGTGTATGTATGCACCTTCTGATTTTGCTACAGAGACGTACGCAACTATTTCAGAGAGAGATTAGTTCCTTGAAGAGGGATCTAAGTCAAGGAAAACAATCCATAGGTTAACTTGGAGGAGACAGGATAGCAGAGAGCAGCAGTAAAATTATGTTGGGCCAGTAGCAAAGAGCAACCTAAGTAAAAAGGGCGGACAGACTTAAAGGTACATTAATTTTTGAAGCCTCCTCTTGGATTTTGGAAGACATTTTCTGTTATTAACCAATTATAAAACAGAGTGTTATCTGTACCTGTCATCCCATTTTTTTCTTGAAGTCCCATACTAGTGAAAAAAGAATATTTATTCTGTTCGATTCAAAGTTTACACAATATTTTATAATTTTAAACAAGGATAGAACTTGAATAAATGAAGTTTTATTTGCACTCTTCAGAAAAGAATGCAGTTTACCCTATGATACTCTACAGATATTTCTCATAGCTTTGAAATTTGTTACTGCTGGTGATTTTTTCTTTATTTGTTTGTGTGAACAAATTTTCCCTTACACACACTTATGGCTTTTAATGAAAAGATTCTTTGGAAACGATGTTTGTGGTCTTTCTACCTTGTTATTGTTAAGCAATATCACCTCTCTAGGATGGTTGACATTTCCAAGCTTGCTTTGCAATTCTACTTAAGAGCATCCTGCTTCCTTTTGTAGTAGAAAACAAGGAGATAGACACAGGGAAATTATGCGAACTAGATTACAGTTTTCATCAAAATGCCATATTCATTGCAAATAAGAAATAAACCTCTGTATAAAGAACAAACTAAACAGAACATGTCACCACCTGTCAGATGAAGAAAAAAATACCTGCCCAATTTGAAATCCATGTAATACATAAATGTCACAGAGTTTCAGAGCTGAATGACAGCTTGATTTGAGAAATCATCCAAATCTCACATTTTTCATTATATTTCTGCAGCTTTTTTTTTTTTTAAATTTCATGTCTTACTGAAGTATATAGTAAGGAAATGAATTTAGCAAACTGATAAATGTGTGTAGAATGATTTGAATTCAAGTAATTAATTCCTTTTTTTTTTTCTTTTTTTTTTTTTAAATGTTGTTTTCACAGCACAACTTTTGACATTGGAACATCTGCTTTTTAACAGTCTGATTCTATTGAAAAGTATTGATGAATGTCCAGATTAGAAAGCAATTTTGCACAATCCAATGCATCTTTTCAAGGCAGAGAATCTTCCTGAAATTAAAATCAACTGATGTCTCAACTCATTTAAGAAAAATATTCAGATCTATGCCTGTTTTGTTAATGGAAGAAATTTAATCTGTACAAATCAACACAGATGGCTGTTAAAAATGCAATAACTTTTTTACATTCTGAATTAGATAAGTAGTCATTTCTTCAAGGATTTAGTGCATATTTCTAACGATCAGAGAGAAAATCCTCTTAACATCTTGCAGAAGTAAGTGAATCAAAGTCCTTCTCTGTGTTTACTCTATTGGAATTTTATTTTATTTTTCCATTCAAAGATGCACTGATATAAGGAAAAACAGGTGTGAAGATTCATAAACATAAACAAAGAAAATCACTGATCCTGCTGAAATTATAATCCCACCTGCATAACACATTTGGTCATTTTAAGGATACTAGTCAGTTTATGACTTAAAGAACAAGCTCCATATCTATCAGTTTACACCTGTAACAACTGCTGCCTCAGTTTATAGTAACATGATAAAAGCAGAATCTTTTGGTATGTACTGTTCTTTGAAGCAGAATAATTGCAGAAAAAGTACCTTACACATACAAAATTAAGGGGGAGAATGAAGAGCTCTCATTAATTTTCTTTGTGAAACACCTAATAGGTTGCTTAGTTCAGGAGGTATTGTTCTGTGGGCTGGAAGAAGTAGCAAGATATATGTCTCCAGAGAGAGAGAGAGAGAGAGGGATAGAGCGAGAGGGAGAATTACATGCTGATTAAGAGTATTCAGTGAATTTATGACCTTGCTTTTACATATACTATTTAATAGCAATGAGATGAAGAAAAGAGATGTAGTCAGAGTTTGCAGTTCAGAGGTCACACTGCAACTTACTATGTTATAGACATAAGTAAAATGGGATGTGAAGAATATATGGCTTGATATTATATTGAAAAATTAAGACTGCAATGGTTTATGCATTGTTAAGTGACTGGTTGCTAGCTTTT